>NC_134882.1:50231644-50271644 GCF_041734735.1 Babylonia areolata | reverse complement strand
AAGTGTGTGTGTGTGTGTGTGTGTGAAAATTATTGATTTAAGTTTTGTTTAAAAAATAAACAAAAAATCATAACAATATAACATATTTCTAATGAAAAACTAACAACTATAACAGCGAACCAACTGGACTGTTTAACAAGGAGTTCAAAAAGTCATACATTAGCAATGGACTGCTGAAGGTGGTCAACACTGAAGATGATTTCAGTTCAGGGATTTGAGACTTTAACATATCGCAAGTTGGTATATGATCGGCTGTTATGTGAGCACCACAGATGCAAGAAACATTACTGACATATTTTGTCCTAAAACAATTCATTTTCCATCTGCAGATTAGAGAAATGATTTGCCTCTTATGAAAATCATTATGATAATGTTTTCCCACGAAACCATACATTTTCTTTATGTTATCATGCTAACACCGCAATATGGCAAAGTGAGAGCTGTTTGATCAATGGTTTCACCATTACAACGGGAAGTCAGTTACAGCTTAGTCTTTTGTGATGGACTGTGACTCTCAAACTAGGAGGCAAAATTGCACTGTCCGTTAGTGCTGTAGTCTTTGGGGCTAGCTGGCCTTTGGGAACCATCCCAGCGCTGACTGTCCTGAGATCCTCTTGGCTGAGAGAGTGGGGATGTAGCATGGGCAAGAAACTCTCCACTATGATCAAACTCTAGCCCAGACAGTCAGGACAGTAGTTGCCTCGTCTGCTGTTCTGATGGTCATTGTCGAACACAACTGACTATCATACAAAAAAAAAATGTATATATATATATATAGGCAGATGAGCGTCTTAACCATTCTGTCACCTTCAGTTCTCATAGTCAGACACAACTGACTATCATATATACGTGAGCAGCAACAACACGGTAACACTGTGATAAAAGATATGAGAAATGTGCTGTTGCTGTGTGGCAGACTATCATATTTGTATTTGTATTTGTATTCCTTTTTATCACAACAGATTTCTCTGTGTGAAATTCGGGCTGCTCTCCCCAGGGAGAGCGCGTCGCTACACTACAGCGCCACCCATTTTTTTGTATTTTTTCCTGCGTGCAGTTTTATTTGTTTTTCCTGTCGAAGTGGATTTTTCTACAGAACTTTGCCAGGAACAACCCTTTTGTTGCCGTGGGTTCTTTTACGTGCGCTAAGTGCATGCTGCACACAGGACCTCAGTTTATCGTCTCATCCGAATGACTAGCGTCCAGACCACCACTCAAGGTCTAGTGGAGGGGGAGAAAATATCGGCGGCTGAGCTGTGATTCGAACCAGCGCCCTCAGATTCTCTCGCTTCCTAGGCGGACGCGTTACCTCAAGGCCATCACTCCACTCCAATATATACGTGAGCAGTAACAACACGGTAACACTGTGATAAAAGAGACGAGAAATGTGCTGTTGCTGTGTGGCAGATGGCTGTTGGTGGACGAGGACAGCGGGGTGACGGTCCAGCGGGTGACCTTGCCCTCAGGGTTTGTGGCCGACACCTCCCAGCTGGCCACACAGTCCGGGGTACTGCAGCTTGTGCCACACAACGACACTGCTTTCACCCTCTACTTCAGTCAGGTATGTGGGATAAAAGAAAAGGTAGCTTTTAATTACACGTACTGTTCCGTGACCCACTGATGCTTTACCCTCTCCTTTGGCCAGGTAGGTGGATAGTTTCAGTTTGTTTCCGACGAAGGCATCACTGTGTTTGGACAAATCTACCTACACCACACCACGTCTGCTATACAGATGTCTGGTTAGTAACATGACCCAACACACTAGTCAGGCCTCGAGTGCATGCACAGACGGGCGCAATAGCTGAGTGGTTAAAGCGTTGGACTGTCAATCTGAGGGTCCCAGGTTCGAATCACAGTGACGGCGCCTGGTGAGTAAAGGGTGGAGATTTTTACGATCTCCCAGGTCAACATATGCGCGGACCTGCTAGTGCCTGAACCCCCTTCGTGTGTATATGCAAGCAGAAGATCAAATACGCATGTTAAAGATCCTGTAATCCATGTCAGCTTTCGGTGGGTTATGGAAACAAGAACACACCCAGCATGCACACCCCCGAAAACGGAGTATGGCTGCCTACATGGCGGGGTAAAAACGGTTATACACGTAAAAGCCCACTCGTGTGCATACGAGTGAACGCAGAAGAAGAAGAGTGCATGCACACGTATTTGTGTCACGTGAGTTTCTTCTACAGAACTTTGCCAGAGAACAACCCCTTTGTTGCTGTCACCAAGTTCGTGCTGCACACAGGACCTCATTTTATTGCCTCATCTGAATGACCAGAGGGGCAGTTTGATTTTCCAGTCAAATTTGGGAGAAAGGGTGACTCTAGGATTCTAACCTAGACTCGCACTGACACTGTATTGGCAGATAAGTGTATTAACCATTCTGTCAACTTCCTGCTGGAAATAAGGTGGATAAACTGAAAGGTTTAATTACATCCGATTTTACTGTCTATTTCGACCAGGTAGGTGGATAACTGAAAGGTAGTTTTGGTTGCACATACTGAACCGTGATCCACTGGTGCAGACTCTGGCAGGGGATCAGATTCCTGTCCTTAACAAGATACTGAGACAGATGTGTTGTTAGGTACTTAGCTTTTATGCAGGTTGTGTATTTTGACTGACAGGCTTGCTCACACAGCAATATGTTTTACCTTGGGGTGGTGGCGGGATATAGAAATAAACATGCCAGAATCTGTAACAAATTTGGTCAACATTTATTATTGTCATTTTCGATATATACAGCCATGTTCTGTGTTTGTTTGGGGGATTTTTGTTGTTGTTTTTTTTCCCTTGACATTGATACTCATATATATAGTTTCATATGTTACTGGTGAATAAAATTGGTAAAAGAACAAATAGTGACAACTACTGGCAGTTATCAGTTGGCTCTATCCTGGTAGGCAGCCTATTGTGCAGATTACTCTGTGTTTGTAAAGTTCTTAGAGCTTAAAAACAAACAAACAAACAAAAAACAGATGAAGAGAATTAATGAAATAAACAGTCACTAGAGAATTATGGAGAAGTTGCCACACATAAGTTAGCACAGATTTCTTTATTCTTCTTCTTGCAAAGGCAGTTTGTCACAGAGCCTGCAGCTGATCGGTCATACATGTGTTTTCATTACAAGGGTAGTCAGTTCCAGGCCAGATAATATCGGCACTTCAGACCCAGTGTGTGGTTACCATAGTTTTACTGTTCATTAAACAGATGATGGACAGATATTGGATTGGATTTTCTCCGTCTACAGGCTTTCAATGCCAGCAGTGTACCAGATACTTGAACTAATTTGTCTTCTGATAATAGAACTATATCACTTTTTTTTTTCCATATCTTGAACTTAGTTCGTAAGTGGGTTTTTTCATGTGATGTGCTTCATACCCATTGTTTGGTTGTTGTTTTTAACTTTAACTCACTCAGTACGGCCAGTCCTCTCTTCTCCTCTACATAGACCCCTCGGATGTCCAGTGGGTGTCTCAATGACCCAACCTTTAGCTTCCGTCGTCAGAATTGTGGTATTCTTTGTCAACATTCACCTCTTCAGTATAAGAGCCTTCCACTTGCAATATTTTGATGGTGGTAATTGGGGTGAAACGCTGTTAACGTCGTCTCTTTCGCCGTTCGTATGGAGAGAGTTAACTGTATGGTTTGATCATACTGTCATGCGTTTATTTTTATGTAAACATTTTTCTATAAGTTTACTGCTTTCATTTATATTAAACTTTGACCGTTCTAGCATGTCTTTTTTTTGTAGTGCGCTCTGAGCCTTTTGATTGTTAGAGAAAAGCGCAGTGTGAATAGAATGTGTTCTTATTACCATGTGTATGTGTCACCGGTTGCAGAGAGATTCGGCATATTACACACTGATAGCGGACAGTGTGTGTTCTTATTACCATGTGTATTTGTCACCAGGTGCAGAGAAATTCGGCATGTTACACACTGGTGGTGGACAGGGTGTGTTCTTATTACTATGTGTGTGTATGTGGCACCGATTGCAGAGAAACTTGGTGTGTTACACACTGATGTTGGACAGGATGTGTTCTTATTACTATGTGTATGTGTCACTGGTTGCAGAGAGACTTGGTGTGTTACACACTGATGGTGGACAGGGTGTATTCTTATTACTATGTGTGTGTATGTGTCACCAGATGCAGAGAGACTCAACATGATACACGCTGATGGTGGACAGGATGTGTTCTTATTACCATGTGTATGTGTCACCAGGTGCAGAAAGACTCAGCGTGTTACACGCTGATGGCGGACAGGGTGCACACTGTGGCCCACACCTCCCCTGCCTACATTCACACCTTTAGCTTCACCACACCAGGTAAGTATTTTGCTGTTGTAAGAGGAGGGTGGTAGAATGGTTAGGACGCTCTGCAGCCAATATAGAGACTCTTGTTAGGGTGCGGGTTCAAATTCCACTCTCACCGTTTCTCCCAAGTGTAGAAAATCAAACTGAGCATCTAGTCATTTGGCCGAGACGATAAACCGTGGTCCCCTGTGCAGCATGCACTTGTCACAATGAAAAAGAACCCATTGCAAAGAGAGTGTTGTCCTCTGGCAAAATTCTGTAGAAGAAATCCTCTCTGATTGGTACACAAATATATAATGCTTCCACTCAAGGCCTGACTAAGCGCGTTGGGTTAAAATGTCATGAAGTAAACTTTTGAATCAATGACTGAGAGAATTGATAGTCCCATTGGCACTCCTAAAGAGAGGGTTTGGTTTGATGCTTGTACTGATTGAAAACGATTTCAGAGTCAGACATATGCAGTATACTGATTGACAAAGAGTGGGTGAATAATGATTGGACTTGTATTATAATTGTAAGAATGTTTTTCGTTGTATTATAATTGTAAGAATGTTTTTCATCACAACGGATTGTTCTGTGTGTAATCCGGGGTGCATGCCGCCACAGTTGCCACTGGTTGCAAGTGCTTTTTTCTTTTCTTTTTTTTTCTTTCTTTTTTTTGCGGTTGAAGTTGGATTTTCAGCCGAATTTCATCAGGGACAAACCATTTATTGGCGTGGGTTCTTTTACTTGCAATAAGTTCATGCTGCATACAGAACCTCAGTATCTCATCTTATCCAAATCACTGTTGATTAATGAATGTATGTAAGGATTAAGAAGAAAGCCCACAATCGTTTGATTCTTACAAGTGCTGCGTATGGAAACAAATTGTATATTTCTATCATAAAAAAAAATTGTCTTGTCAGATTGGACAGAGAGCTGGGACTAAGAGACAGACAGACGTGCAGACAGACTGAGGCAGACATACAGACAGACGGACAGAGAGACAGGCAGAGGTAGACTGGGTTACGCATTGACTGACAGGCGACAGATAAAGGGAAAGAGAGAATGGAGTCAAAGTCCTGCATGGCACAACCATTCTATTTGTCTTTGCCATTGAAAACAAAAGACAGATATACAGATGCATGTACGCACGCACACGCACACGCACACACACACATGCATACACACACATACATACACACTGATGTTTACATGCATACACAGGGATGTGTTCGCATACATAATCGTTACTATATTGATATATTTGTATGTTGCTGGTTTTTTTGGTTTTTGTTGTTTTGGTGGTTGTTTTCTTTGCACATGAATGAGTTGATAGAATCTGATATATAGTAAAAACAAGAACAATTCAACATAAATTATATCTTCTCCATATTGAACATAGTTTGGTCATGTTTACTTTACTCTTGAATTTTCAGTCATGATTAAGCTTTCTCATAAATGTCGTGACTGATGTTAGTTATATGATGTTGCATTTTTTTATGCGTAAAAAACACAACAGATAAAACATGTCAAAACAAACTTGCTTCGGATTGAACGGATTTCACTCCACACATTCACAGTTCCTTGATTTGTTTTATTGTAAACTGTCGGGGAGTTGTGGACGTTCTTTCTGTATTCTTCTTCTTCTTCTTCATCGTCATCTTATTGTTTTTAAAATTATTATTGTTATCATTATTATCATTGATACTAAATCATTATTATTATTATTGTTGTTGTTATTATTATCATTTTCATTATCATAATTATCATGATTATGATGATGATTATTATTATCATCATTATTGTCGTCATCGTTGATGTTGTTCTACTTCTTCATAGTATTTATATCAGTAGTAGTATCACACGTACAAGGATAATTACACTCTGTTTGCAGTGGACCACCTTTGTTATCATTGCAATAGTAGTAGTGGTGGTGGTGGTGGTGGTGGGTGGTGGTGGTGGTGTTGTGGTGATGAAAATGATGATGATGATGATTTTTATCATTATCATCATCAGCATCAACATCATCATCTTTCTTCTTGTTATGATGATTATTATTATTATCATCATTATCATTACAAGGAGAATCACATTCTGTTTGCAGTGGGTCACCCCGAGGGATCTGCCAAATCATTTTTCAGCCACTGGTCACGGGGAGGTCTTTTCGCAGGTGGGTCTTTCTCTCCTCTCTCACCTCTTGTCTTCGTTTTGGTTCTTCTCTCCTTCGTGTGTTTCTTCTTCTTCTTCTTCTTCTTCTTCTGCGTTCGTGGGGTGCAATTCCCACGTTCACTCGTATGTACACGAGTGGGCTTTTACGTGTATGACCGTTTTTACCCCGCCATGTAGGCAGCCATACTCCATTTTCGGGGGTGTGCATGCTGGGTATGTTCTTGTTTCCATAACCCACCGAACGCTGACATGGATTACAGGATCTTTAACGTGCGTATTTGATCTTCTGCGTGCGTATACACACGAAGGGGGTTCAGGCACTAGCAGTTCTGCACATACGTTGACCTGGGAGATTGTAAAAATCTCCACCCTTCACCCACCAGGCGCCGTCACCGTGATTCGAACCCGGGACCCTCAGATTGACAGTCCAATGCTTTAACCACTTGGCTATTGCGCCCGCTTCGTGTGTTTCATGTCTTCTTTCTTTCTTCATTTCTTTATTTCTTTGTGTCTTTTATTTCTACCCGTGTTCCATCTTGCCATCATCCTTTTTATCCCCCATAGCTCGCCTCCCTCAACCTTCTTGATAATTTCTCCCTCAGATTTTCAATTTTTGTGTCTTATTTTGCCATGTCTCCGCATCCGTGCTGTGGGCAGGTGGAGGTGAAGTACCACGTGGAGGACAATGTGGGAGACACGCCCTATGAGGTCGTACCTGTTGTGCTGGATGAGAGTCTGCATCACTTCAAACTCATGGTCTGCAACAGGTCAGTGTCACTGGGTGGCAGGGTCAGAAATTCACAGGTAACTTTCACCTGGGGACAAGTAGAAAAAAGCAATCAACTGTACTCCCCCCCCCCTCCCTCTCCTCCATATTTCTACTTGTCCTCCCAAACTAAAGACATGGTTAATGAAAGTAAGTACTCCTAGATCAATGATGAAAGTGATGTAACTTGCCCAAAACACTCTCCACTACAGTCAAATTGACAGCAGTTGCCTCTTTCTGTTATATTGATGGTCATTGTTTCAGTTTCAGTTTCTCAAGGAGGCGTCACTGCGTTTGGACAAATCCATGTACACTATGCCACATCTGCTAGACAGATGCCTGAAGCAGCATAACCCAATGCGCTCAGTCAGGCCTCGAGTGCATTTATATATATATATATATTTATGTACCTATCACAGTGGATTTCTTCTTCAGATTTTCGCCAGAGGACAACACCCTCATTGCAATGGGTTCTTTTTCAGTGCGCCAGGTGTGTGCTGCACATGGGACCTCAGTTTATCGTCTCATCTGAATGACGAGATGCTCAGTTTGATTTTCCAGTCAAGGTTGGGAGAAAGAGTGAGAGCGGGATTCAAATCTGGACCCTCACAGACTCTGTGTCCTGGCAGATGCGCATCTCAACCATTCTGCCTTCTGCCTCCTCATAGTCGGACACAACTGACTATCATACAAACATGAACAATAACAATATGCTAACACCGTTTGTTCGTTCGTTCTTTAGTTTAACGTCTTTTCACTGTAAGTGATATTAGATGAGGGAAGGAAAAAAATCGAGTGGGAGGAGGAGGGGGAGGAATTACTGTGTACGCATACGAGTAAGTGAAAGTGTGTGTGTGTGTGTGTGTGTGAAAATTATTGATTTAAGTTTTGTTTAAAAAATAAACAAAAAATCATAACAATATAACATATTTCTAATGAAAAACTAACAACTATAACAGCGAACCAACTGGACTGTTTAACAAGGAGTTCAAAAAGTCATACATTAGCAATGGACTGCTGAAGGTGGTCAACACTGAAGATGATTTCAGTTCAGGGATTTGAGACTTTAACATATCGCAAGTTGGTATATGATCGGCTGTTATGTGAGCACCACAGATGCAAGAAACATTACTGACATATTTTGTCCTAAAACAATTCATTTTCCATCTGCAGATTAGAGAAATGATTTGCCTCTTATGAAAATCATTATGATAATGTTTTCCCACGAAACCATACATTTTCTTTATGTTATCATGCTAACACCGCAATATGGCAAAGTGAGAGCTGTTTGATCAATGGTTTCACCATTACAACGGGAAGTCAGTTACAGCTTAGTCTTTTGTGATGGACTGTGACTCTCAAACTAGGAGGCAAAATTGCACTGTCCGTTAGTGCTGTAGTCTTTGGGGCTAGCTGGCCTTTGGGAACCATCCCAGCGCTGACTGTCCTGAGATCCTCTTGGCTGAGAGAGTGGGGATGTAGCATGGGCAAGAAACTCTCCACTATGATCAAACTCTAGCCCAGACAGTCAGGACAGTAGTTGCCTCGTCTGCTGTTCTGATGGTCATTGTCGAACACAACTGACTATCATACAAAAAAAAAATGTATATATATATATATAGGCAGATGAGCGTCTTAACCATTCTGTCACCTTCAGTTCTCATAGTCAGACACAACTGACTATCATATATACGTGAGCAGCAACAACACGGTAACACTGTGATAAAAGATATGAGAAATGTGCTGTTGCTGTGTGGCAGACTATCATATTTGTATTTGTATTTGTATTCCTTTTTATCACAACAGATTTCTCTGTGTGAAATTCGGGCTGCTCTCCCCAGGGAGAGCGCGTCGCTACACTACAGCGCCACCCATTTTTTTGTATTTTTTCCTGCGTGCAGTTTTATTTGTTTTTCCTGTCGAAGTGGATTTTTCTACAGAACTTTGCCAGGAACAACCCTTTTGTTGCCGTGGGTTCTTTTACGTGCGCTAAGTGCATGCTGCACACAGGACCTCAGTTTATCGTCTCATCCGAATGACTAGCGTCCAGACCACCACTCAAGGTCTAGTGGAGGGGGAGAAAATATCGGCGGCTGAGCTGTGATTCGAACCAGCGCCCTCAGATTCTCTCGCTTCCTAGGCGGACGCGTTACCTCAAGGCCATCACTCCACTCCAATATATACGTGAGCAGTAACAACACGGTAACACTGTGATAAAAGAGACGAGAAATGTGCTGTTGCTGTGTGGCAGATGGCTGTTGGTGGACGAGGACAGCGGGGTGACGGTCCAGCGGGTGACCTTGCCCTCAGGGTTTGTGGCCGACACCTCCCAGCTGGCCACACAGTCCGGGGTACTGCAGCTTGTGCCACACAACGACACTGCTTTCACCCTCTACTTCAGTCAGGTATGTGGGATAAAAGAAAAGGTAGCTTTTAATTACACGTACTGTTCCGTGACCCACTGATGCTTTACCCTCTCCTTTGGCCAGGTAGGTGGATAGTTTCAGTTTGTTTCCGACGAAGGCATCACTGTGTTTGGACAAATCTACCTACACCACACCACGTCTGCTATACAGATGTCTGGTTAGTAACATGACCCAACACACTAGTCAGGCCTCGAGTGCATGCACAGACGGGCGCAATAGCTGAGTGGTTAAAGCGTTGGACTGTCAATCTGAGGGTCCCAGGTTCGAATCACAGTGACGGCGCCTGGTGAGTAAAGGGTGGAGATTTTTACGATCTCCCAGGTCAACATATGCGCGGACCTGCTAGTGCCTGAACCCCCTTCGTGTGTATATGCAAGCAGAAGATCAAATACGCATGTTAAAGATCCTGTAATCCATGTCAGCTTTCGGTGGGTTATGGAAACAAGAACACACCCAGCATGCACACCCCCGAAAACGGAGTATGGCTGCCTACATGGCGGGGTAAAAACGGTTATACACGTAAAAGCCCACTCGTGTGCATACGAGTGAACGCAGAAGAAGAAGAGTGCATGCACACGTATTTGTGTCACGTGAGTTTCTTCTACAGAACTTTGCCAGAGAACAACCCCTTTGTTGCTGTCACCAAGTTCGTGCTGCACACAGGACCTCATTTTATTGCCTCATCTGAATGACCAGAGGGGCAGTTTGATTTTCCAGTCAAATTTGGGAGAAAGGGTGACTCTAGGATTCTAACCTAGACTCGCACTGACACTGTATTGGCAGATAAGTGTATTAACCATTCTGTCAACTTCCTGCTGGAAATAAGGTGGATAAACTGAAAGGTTTAATTACATCCGATTTTACTGTCTATTTCGACCAGGTAGGTGGATAACTGAAAGGTAGTTTTGGTTGCACATACTGAACCGTGATCCACTGGTGCAGACTCTGGCAGGGGATCAGATTCCTGTCCTTAACAAGATACTGAGACAGATGTGTTGTTAGGTACTTAGCTTTTATGCAGGTTGTGTATTTTGACTGACAGGCTTGCTCACACAGCAATATGTTTTACCTTGGGGTGGTGGCGGGATATAGAAATAAACATGCCAGAATCTGTAACAAATTTGGTCAACATTTATTATTGTCATTTTCGATATATACAGCCATGTTCTGTGTTTGTTTGGGGGATTTTTGTTGTTGTTTTTTTTCCCTTGACATTGATACTCATATATATAGTTTCATATGTTACTGGTGAATAAAATTGGTAAAAGAACAAATAGTGACAACTACTGGCAGTTATCAGTTGGCTCTATCCTGGTAGGCAGCCTATTGTGCAGATTACTCTGTGTTTGTAAAGTTCTTAGAGCTTAAAAACAAACAAACAAACAAAAAACAGATGAAGAGAATTAATGAAATAAACAGTCACTAGAGAATTATGGAGAAGTTGCCACACATAAGTTAGCACAGATTTCTTTATTCTTCTTCTTGCAAAGGCAGTTTGTCACAGAGCCTGCAGCTGATCGGTCATACATGTGTTTTCATTACAAGGGTAGTCAGTTCCAGGCCAGATAATATCGGCACTTCAGACCCAGTGTGTGGTTACCATAGTTTTACTGTTCATTAAACAGATGATGGACAGATATTGGATTGGATTTTCTCCGTCTACAGGCTTTCAATGCCAGCAGTGTACCAGATACTTGAACTAATTTGTCTTCTGATAATAGAACTATATCACTTTTTTTTTTCCATATCTTGAACTTAGTTCGTAAGTGGGTTTTTTCATGTGATGTGCTTCATACCCATTGTTTGGTTGTTGTTTTTAACTTTAACTCACTCAGTACGGCCAGTCCTCTCTTCTCCTCTACATAGACCCCTCGGATGTCCAGTGGGTGTCTCAATGACCCAACCTTTAGCTTCCGTCGTCAGAATTGTGGTATTCTTTGTCAACATTCACCTCTTCAGTATAAGAGCCTTCCACTTGCAATATTTTGATGGTGGTAATTGGGGTGAAACGCTGTTAACGTCGTCTCTTTCGCCGTTCGTATGGAGAGAGTTAACTGTATGGTTTGATCATACTGTCATGCGTTTATTTTTATGTAAACATTTTTCTATAAGTTTACTGCTTTCATTTATATTAAACTTTGACCGTTCTAGCATGTCTTTTTTTTGTAGTGCGCTCTGAGCCTTTTGATTGTTAGAGAAAAGCGCAGTGTGAATAGAATGTGTTCTTATTACCATGTGTATGTGTCACCGGTTGCAGAGAGATTCGGCATATTACACACTGATAGCGGACAGTGTGTGTTCTTATTACCATGTGTATTTGTCACCAGGTGCAGAGAAATTCGGCATGTTACACACTGGTGGTGGACAGGGTGTGTTCTTATTACTATGTGTGTGTATGTGGCACCGATTGCAGAGAAACTTGGTGTGTTACACACTGATGTTGGACAGGATGTGTTCTTATTACTATGTGTATGTGTCACTGGTTGCAGAGAGACTTGGTGTGTTACACACTGATGGTGGACAGGGTGTATTCTTATTACTATGTGTGTGTATGTGTCACCAGATGCAGAGAGACTCAACATGATACACGCTGATGGTGGACAGGATGTGTTCTTATTACCATGTGTATGTGTCACCAGGTGCAGAAAGACTCAGCGTGTTACACGCTGATGGCGGACAGGGTGCACACTGTGGCCCACACCTCCCCTGCCTACATTCACACCTTTAGCTTCACCACACCAGGTAAGTATTTTGCTGTTGTAAGAGGAGGGTGGTAGAATGGTTAGGACGCTCTGCAGCCAATATAGAGACTCTTGTTAGGGTGCGGGTTCAAATTCCACTCTCACCGTTTCTCCCAAGTGTAGAAAATCAAACTGAGCATCTAGTCATTTGGCCGAGACGATAAACCGTGGTCCCCTGTGCAGCATGCACTTGTCACAATGAAAAAGAACCCATTGCAAAGAGAGTGTTGTCCTCTGGCAAAATTCTGTAGAAGAAATCCTCTCTGATTGGTACACAAATATATAATGCTTCCACTCAAGGCCTGACTAAGCGCGTTGGGTTAAAATGTCATGAAGTAAACTTTTGAATCAATGACTGAGAGAATTGATAGTCCCATTGGCACTCCTAAAGAGAGGGTTTGGTTTGATGCTTTAAAATTGCAATGTGGTCTCCAGTTTGGTCAGCATTCAGGTATTGTCTCAAATACCTTCATATTTGCCTGGTGCAACTCACAAGACATGGACATCCAATGTTTTCACTTGTGAGCCAAAAACTCATGAGCAGACATGTGGATGGTATGTGGCTGTCATATGGCTTTAATGTGATTGAGCGAACAGAACCAGCATGTAAGAAAAGAGGAAGAAAGGAGATAAGAAAGGTCTCTGGCAATTTGTGCCACAGAGTTCTCCCCCTTCTTCATGCACAGAAGTTCTTTGCTCCTGGTACCAACCTCTTTTCAATGTTTTTAAAATAATTAGAAAAGAATGTTTATCTGATAATTTATTTTTGTTACATTTGTGTAACAATGTGATTGTTCTTGTGGAATAAATTGGGAATGTAGCAATTTGCAGGCCAGCAATGGCAAATCCTAGATAAACTCTGTTGGTGGAAAGTTCACTTTTGATGAAGACGATAACCACCAGGACATCAGTGTCTGAGTGACATTCTGGGGGAAATTTAAGTACACATTAAGATGTGTCGCTCTGAGTGCACATATTATGCTCCTGTATCTGTCAGTGATTATTGATTATATATATATATATATATATGGGTTTTTTTTTCCTTGTTACAGAGTACGAGGACATCACTGTTTACCGCACCCGACGTCTGACAGACAGCACAGTGTGTGATGTCTGCCCCACCTGCTGTCCCTGAATATATGTGTCCTCCAACAGTTTTGGACCTGTCGGGGACATCTTTAGGAAACGTAATTGGATTCAGGAAACCAATTAACCAAACTATCATAGGCTAAATATTTCTTTGAGTTCAAATTAAGTAAAGATACCTTGAAAATCTACCCAAGATGATGTTTTTTTGTTCGTTTTATTGTTCGTTTTTTCTGCTTGGGGGGGTGGGGACAAAGATAAATTTCCAGGATAGGTTCTGGTGCTCTTTATGAATTCTTCTTTTCTATACAGCCAACACTCACTTTTCCAACACGTACAGTTCATGTAAGATTTTTTTTATTTTTTACATATGAACAAATTCAGGTGCTTCATCACAGACATATGACATTTCAAGACAACAGACTGTATGTATGTGCAATTCATGATCAAGATCTTGACTGCTAAATGTTCATACTCCACACTGTCAGTCATTTACAGCCAACTAAAAAGGTTTAGAAAAAAACAAACAAAAAACTGACACATTACATACATTGTCATATGTTAATTGTCAATATTTCTGCA
This sequence comes from Babylonia areolata, assembly GCF_041734735.1. Taxonomy (NCBI): domain Eukaryota; kingdom Metazoa; phylum Mollusca; class Gastropoda; order Neogastropoda; family Buccinidae; genus Babylonia; species Babylonia areolata. Next base: position 50,257,580 of record NC_134882.1, on the reverse strand, counting down.
TGATTAATCTTTCCCTTACAAACTTAGAACTCTTGCTGATGGCAGCTAAACGATCTTGCAGTAACTGGCTGTCTCACTTATATAAACAGCAACCTAAAATAACATTAGATCACCTCAGAATATATTCCAAAAAATAATGTACATCACTGTCCCTGAAAAAAACAAACAGAAAAACTGTTCCCACCAACACTGTCCCAATGACTTAAAACCCATGGATGGGCATACTGTAGAATGTAGATTTGTCCATCTGTTGTACCTGGATCTCTTTGAAGTGCACGCTGGGTTCTCGTGCCATTGGGATGCTCATCTCGCCTGAAACAAAATTCAGTGAAAGTTTAAGCACTCGCAGATAGATTGTCCATAAGTTGATTTTCTCACATTACAAATCTTTAAATGCAACCCAAGCAAATCAAACTAGTGTATCAATATGACTGAAGAACTGGCAGTCAATCGGAAACAGTGTGGTGTGCTATGATGCCATCATCCAGAACAGATTGCAACCATTGGGCATTGTCATGCCCTTACTTAACACTACACCACTAAAGTAACTCAGCAGTCACAGGATGGAAACATTTTACATCCTATCGGCCCTGAAGGCGAATGAAAGAGTGGATTGTTGGCCTAGAGGTAATGCATCTGCCTAGGAAGCAAGAAAAATCTGAGCACACTGGCTCGAATCTCATAATCGCCAGTATTTTCTTCCCCTTCGCTGGACGCTAGTCATTCAGATCAGACAATAAACGGATGTCCCATGTGCAGCATGCACTTAGCGCACGTAAAAGAACCCACGGCAACAAAAGGGTTGTCCCTGGCAAAATTCTATAGAAAAATCCACTTTGATAATAAAACAAATAAAATTGCAGGCAGAAAAAAAAAAGGATGGCACTCTCAGTGTAGCAATGCGCTCTCCGTGCTCTCCGAATTTCACACAGAGAAATCTGTTGAGACAAAAAAGAGTAAAACAATACAATCTACAGTCACTGGGAACACTGTTTTTGACTCGACAATCATTATCATTTGTTTCTCTTGTCTGATTCATACATGCATAGAGGCACATGCTCAGTCAGAATAGAAAAGACTGGCATAGTGGACTGGCAAGTGCTAAGATAACATTTGTTAAGAGAAGAACAATGGAAAGTTGTATGAAATAAGTGGATTAGAACAACTGAGCCTTTCAGCAATAATGAGCACAAAACCTGCAGACTGATCTCAAAATATGGGAACATTTTAACTCTTTCCATAAGAACGGCGAAAGAGACGACGTTAACAGCGTTTCACCCCAATTACCATCATCAAAATATTGCAAGCGGAAGGCTCTTATACTGAAGACGTGAATGTTGACAAAGAATACCACAATTCTGACGACGGAAGCTAAAGGTTGGGTCATTCAGACACCCACTGGACATCCGAGGGGTCTGTGTAGAGGAGAAGAGAGGACTGGCCGTACTGAGAGTTAATATTGTGTACTGACAGTAATCTAAATATGTTTCATGCATCCTGAATTAAGCGTGTGAAATTTTGTTCCACTGCTCAAATATCTGAAATCACCTGAAAAAACAACAACAAAAAATGCATGAAAACTCTAGCTTTTTTATGTTGGAAATCAATGTATGTATATCTTGTCAAACTGTGGGAAATGGAATGTGTTCCTTCAAAAGTTCTAAGAGCGATATTTCAGATGGTTGTGCAACATTGTACTGTGTGTGATAAAGGTACACTATCGTACTGCAGCACAGTGCTGGTCTTTTTGACATGAAGAATATCAGGTCCATATCAGAAATTATGAAAAATATCAGGTCCATATCAGAAATCTGAGGACCAAATCAGAAAGCAAATGCATAATTATTGCAACAAAATAGATCTCCACCTAAGGTGCCCCCATTAACCCCCACCTAAATAAAAAAAAACAACCCAAAAAACAAGTTTACTGTGCCTGAAGTTGAATACAGTAGCAGAAGGTCCGCTTGGGATCAAGCAAACCCTCTGAGACCAGTAACTGAGCTTAGTGAGCACATTCACTCTGCTTTAGCAGTAACAGTTTCTCAAGAGGGATCACTGCATTCGGACACATACGTATACGCTACACCACGTTTTCTAGGCAAATGCCTGACAACAGCATAACCCAGTGCATTTATGTGTACTTGTGTACCTATCCAAAGGATTTCTTATCCAGAATTTTGCCAGAGGACAACGCCCTTGTGGCCTTGGGTTCTTTTTCAGTGCGCCAGGTATGTGCTGCACACGGGACCTCGGTTTATAGTCTCTTCCAAATGACTAGACACTCAGTTTGATTTTCCAGTCAAACTTGGGAGAAAGGGTGAAAGCAGGATTCGAACCTGAACCCTCATGTACTCTGAATTGGCAGACAAGCATCTTATCCATTCTGCCACCTTGCTCCTTAATAGACACACCCTTCCCTGCACTGATACAAGCAACTGAGGTGGTCTGAGCACAGAGGGGTGCACTGAGACACTGTACAAATTCAAATCTCTTGGGGGTAGAGGGAGGTGGATGCTAAAGGTTGTACTGACTGGACGTGCAGCTGACAGAATCTTGCTGGGAAAGGACAGCAGGAAAGGACTCGGCCAGGGCTGGGTTATGTTGGGGGTGTGAAAAGTCCCAAGTGTTGGGGTCTCACCTTTCCCAACCACAAACAAAAGACCCTAAAATAGTGTAACAAGGGAAATAACCACTGCGTCCTCCATTTTCTCCAAGTTGAAGAAGCCACAGGAGATACAATCAGTCTGCTGGAAAAGCAGGATAGATCCATTCACATTACATCAGCATTCAACAGCATTATGTCAGTACAGAGAGCAACGTTTGCCTGTTCACACCAACACAAGAAACAACACACACACACACACACACACACACACAAAAAAATGCCTTTGCTACCATTTAGCCAGACAGTACCCTGTGTAACTAATTTGTTATGAGGCTCCAACATCTGCTTAAAGAACTTTCCAAACATCACCTGCACTCCTGGTTTTGCTGTGAACACCTTTCCTACTGACATCATCTTTTGCAAATCATGAATGAAAATTAACCAAGTGCCTTCCTACAGTATTTACAAGTGCAAGAAACTTGGAATCAGATTCTTCTCAGCATATGACCCAGCAATTTTTTTTATCATCAAAAACAGTGCTTAGAGGTGATGAGAAACCCTATTTTTCACATAAAGTATTAATGTTTTTACTTTAAAATACATGACATTGTAGACTAATAAGCCAAAAAACAAAACAAACCCACAAAAAACACACACTTAAATTCAAGACTTTACATTCAGTCCTGCCTCATGATATTTTGTTTTAGTACTGATTTTGATGTTGGTCATATCAATAATTATAGCGGAAGGACTGATTAGTTTTGTTTTTCTGTCAAGCAGGCACCAAACTGCGAGACAAACACCTGCACTGTTGGTTAACAAAGTTGAATGCCACTTGCAGACTTTCAGGAAATGGATGACTTAAGCCCATGGCACTCAACACCAGGCCTACAAAATAAATGTCCAGTACACCTCTGACAGCTTTCAACCCCACCCCTCCCAGTCACTCCACAATAATATTATTTGTTATAAACCAGTCCAATTCAGAAAATATTAAAGATGGTATAGCATGTTGTTGGTTTTTCAACTGGGAGCAAAAATTATAAACTGCAAAACAATCTAGTGTAAAGGATAACAGTTGCGCAACTGTTGGAGTATCAGCTACAAAATACCAGTCATACTGCAGTTGTCTATGATACACGGCTGTTGTTGCAGAAGTAGGTATAGAAATGTAAGTCAAACTTACTCAGATTCTGGAAAATCAACTTTATCAAAGAAAGACTGAGACAAACAGCAAGTGTGTCTGCGTTAATATGTGTGTATGTTTACATGTGTGTGTGTGTGTGTGTGTGTGTGCATGCATGTATGTGCAAAAATTCTTACATATGTGCCTGCATGTTAATTATGCAAAATCAAATCCAAGAAGACTTACTTATCTCCCTTCCCATGGGTGCTGACATTGCCGTGTTGCTCTCTTCAAGAGGTTTCTCCTCTTCGGCCACCTGCTCGGCGCTTGCTGTCTGTGCAGGCAGCGACTTCCTCAGGCAGCGCTCACCGAGGGTGGGCTTGATGTCAAAGCGGCCAGGGTCCAGCATTCGCTCCACTCGGCGATGGTCAATGTGGTCATTGATGATCTTCTGGCACTGTGGGAATGAAAAGGGTGGCCGTGATCTTCTTCTCTTCTTCTTCTTCTGCGTTCGAGGGCTGCAACTCCCACGTTCACTCGTATGCACACGAGTGGGCTTTTACGTGTATGACCGTTTTTACCCCGCCATGTAGGCAGCCATACTCCGTTTTCGGGGGGGTGCATGCTGGGTATGTTGTTGTTTCCATAACCCACCGAACGCTGACATGGATTACAGGATCTTTAACGTACGTATTTGATCTTCTGCTTGCATATACACACGAAGGGGGTTCAGGCACTAGCAGGTCTGCACATATGTTGACCTGGGAGATCGTAAAAATCTCCACCCTTCACCCACCAGGCGCCGTCACCGTGATTCGAACCCGGGACCCTCAGATTGACAGTCCAACGCTTTAACCACTTGGCTATTGCGCCCGTGGTGGCCGTGATCAAATCAAATCATGTATGTCTGAGTGTGTATGTGCGCAGTGCCTGAAACCTGATTGAATGACACGGGAAGTGAATTATGAGCGCCCAATAGCAGCCGTCAGTCGGCTCTACTGAGGTAGGCAGTCTGTTGCGCAAATGACCCAGTGTTGGTAAAGCACTTAGAGTTTGGTCTCCGACAGGATAGATGCTATATAAGTATCCCTTTCATTCATTCATTCATCAAATTATGTTGCTTATAGCCCAGCTGACCACAAAAAGCCACTGGGTGGTGGTGATGATTTCCTGGCACTGACAGAAAAAAAGGGGAAGGGGGTGGATGCAAAATTGTCATGGTAGTCAGTCATAGCATGTATAATGCAGCTGTTGTGAAGAAAAAACAACAACAACAACAACAAAATCCCCCAAAAACCAGCAACCAAAAACATACAATATATGAAGCATACATGTATAAACCCACACACATTTCTGCACGCAAGTGTTCACTTGAATCCAAAACCTACACATGAAACACATATGCAAACAATCTCGGTGTAAAAGATATGCATGCTCAGACCTTTGCCTACATTCATAGTACAGCAACACACATATGTAGAGGCAACATCCATATAGGATTTGCCCAAGTTCACAATCTTCATTCATGCAAAAAGTGAAAAGCAGGGGAGTGGAGCAGCTATCTTTAAGATTAATTAGAACATGAAAATCACAACATCCGCCCCACTCACTCCCCCCCCCCCCCCAAAAAAAAAAAGTCAATGGTTTCAAAAAAAAAAAAAAAAAAAAAAAAAAAAAAAAATTGGTGCTCCCCATCAGTTAATTTGTTTTGATGAAATCAGGTGTATGCTGGAGTATTCATTTTCACGTTAGACCAGGCAGTTCTGTCCACATCAATAAACATTCCACCGTTTTAATACCAAGGCAAATTTTATGGTAATGTATGAAGAAGTTTAAACTTTTTCCTGTCTTTTATCATGACCACCTGTATTTGATACTTTGATATTTTGAAATTGAAAATGCTCCAATCTGAAACTGACAAGGAGGCAAGACGGACTGGGAGCCAGATGACATTTCACTTTTGCTTTTGTGCATGTTTGTTCTAGAGAATTAAAGCATTTTGTTGTACTGACTAAAAAACAACAAGCATATTGATTGTGCATATTGGGTAGTCTCTTCAGATATTTTTTTTCTGAAGTAGTCTATCTTTTTTTCCTCTATCATGCATGCACAATGTTGTACCATGTCATCTTATAACCACATGACAAAACTGGATCTGTAAACCAGAAAGCACTGAAGGCAAATTTGCAAATCCAGCAATGGTATGACATTTTGATAAACCAGTTTCTGGAATATTTGGATGTACAAGCACCTCAGTGTGAATGTATGCATTGTCATGCAAACAAGTACATTGGTCATTGTGCACAAGCATGCAAGCAAATGCATCATTCCCTTGTACACACATATATGCTTGCATGCATACATTCACACAAACATCCTCATGCTACCAAACTTTACTTAGACCTGGTTCTTGTTTTCTTTATGTTTGACATCATTGCTTTCAGTCCAGTCGACCGCAAAGAACCCTATCAGGACTGCTCAACTAAATAAACTCAACTGCCACATCTGACAAAAAAACAAAAACAAAAACAAACAACAACAACAACAACAAAAACCACACCAAAACAACAACAGCAACAACAACAAAAAAAACAACTGTCAAATAACAGTTCATGACATAATCTTTACCATTAAGCTCCTAGCAGTGAAGGAGACTAGGCTGTTTACTGTATGTTGATGCCAGCGCAGGCCACACACACACACACACACACACACACACACACACACACAGGATGACATTCCCACCCACTTTTTTCCAGAACGCTGACAATATCTGAACTATCATTACCTTTTGCGCTGTGTGGATCATGTTGACGTCAGCCTTGGCCTCTGTCAGACGCAAGTTGTTCTTGACAGCTTTGGAAGCCGTGGAACGTGCATGCATGGGCAACTTCACCTGATAGGCGTAGTCTGTGAAGTCCGTCTCCATCTCCTTAGGCACTTTCTTGACCCTGATGCACACACATCACTGTAACATTTTAAAATGCATAAATGTTTAAAAAATACGGATGTCCGTCTAATGAAGCAGATAATAAATAAATACCCTGAACCACACAGATCACCATTACATAGTTTACTTTTTTGACCTGCTGCTGATAATGCTTGTCAATGAAGACTGTCACCTCACTGTGATAAAACTGGACTTTGACATCATGATGTTAGTCATCCTTATTTGTTTGGACTTCTTCCTCTTCGAATTGTATTACTTTTGTTCAGTAAAATAAAATTCCTCACTTAGAACTGCCGTACACGAGAAGTTTTTACTGAACTGAGTCATGACCAAACTGATCCCATTCCACCAATATTCTGCAGTGATGGGGTTATATACATAAGTTAACAGTCTGAAGCACACAGCTCATCAACATATACATATATAACAGAAAATACAGTGCACACTGACAGATTTTAAATTGTATTCCCTTGGAGACTGGCCATCAAATTCTGCATGGAAAAATTCCTTTGTAACAAAATACATTTTCAGTTTCACAGAGGCATCAAGGCATGCAAGACTGATCCATATACATGCTACACTGCGTCTGCTTGAGAAAAAAAAAAAGGGATAGATACCTAACCTATACATAAACTCAACACACTGACTAGGGCACTGAGGTACAATACAATACAACACAATACAATACAAAACAATACTGCGTGATATGTTATGTACTGCAACACTGTGCAACAGAACCACAAGACGATGCAATGCAGTATCATATTATTTCCTCCTTGGCAAAGGTTTTAGAACATTTACTAAAGAAGCTGTGTATTCAAGGTGTTTCCACAGAAAAGGTCAGATATTTTCCCAAACAATCCTGTTCCTTTCCAGTCAACTTGGGTCTGGGTAACTGTGCTTAGAACCGTTTGAAAAATATGGTTACTGATTAACCCCTTTTCGGATGTCAAAATCAACCAACATTAAGTTCCTGGTATGTTTCCATTAGAAAGATCCACCTGAGATGATATGATGAACCACAATCCTACATCCGTGTTGTTGTTGTTTTCTTTGGCATTGATATATTAATGATCTAATATGAAAAATGAATCACAACAGTGTTCGATTTTAACTACTCCCAACAACTATAGTTCTACAAATACATTCCTAGTACTGTGGTGACTGTGCTGGAGAAAACAACCTGAACAAAGCAACCGGTTTTTATCTTTATTTTTTTCTTCATACTGATTTATTGCAATAGGAAACAGAACTCAACACCATGCAATGTGAGGCAATACATAATGCACAATGCAGAACCTTCCTGTTGGGGAGCACTGGCGAGATGTCATATGAGGGAAACACAACACACACTGAACATGAAAAAAATGAACAAATAAATTGAATAAAACCAACTACATGCACTTGCATTCAATCCAGTCTTTTCACTATCACTACAATGTTGAGACTATTCAGAAACAATTAATATACAGTCCCATGACTTTGTATGAGAAAAGTCCACAAGGGCAGCCCTGGTTACATCATTTTGTAATTATTCCTCATTACGGGTGATGAAAGCAAACTACATGACATTTGAACTAAAACAGTAATGTAGATTCAGCATGCTGGGAGACCATGAATGGTTCAACTTTTAGATCTGTCAAATAATTGTGCTGTGTAACAGTAATTATGAAATATGGATCTGGTATATACCAGAGTCCACTGAAGGATGTGTGGTCATACAAGTCATGATGGAAACTTATCAAACTCAACTGCTCACTCTCTCATGCTTTTCAGTACTGTCTGGATTTAGCAGTTAACTGCATGCTTTAAAAACACTGCTTCACAATACCAGCATTCAAAAGGAAAGCCAAAAGCAACGTCTAAAAATCTGAACTTGTTTTACTTACATTCAATTTTCAGTAAACTGATGAAAGAAATATCATTGAATGAGCAAATCTGAAGAGAAAACTGAACAATCACAGAACAGTTAACAGATGTAGAAAAACATAAAATGCAAAATAATTTTGCTTTTGGGAAGGAGGGAAGGAATGTGGATACAGCCACTACCATCACAATGCCACACACACCACTGACCACTTACTACCATCACAATGCCACATACACCACTGACAATTACTATCATCACAATGCCACACACACCTCTGACCACTTACTACCATCACAATACCACACATACCACTGACCACTTACTACCATCACAATGCCACACACACCACTGACCACTTACTACCATCCCAATGCCACACACACGAATGACCACTTACTATCGTCATAGTGCCACACACACCACTGACTACTTACTATCGTCATAGTGCCACACACACCAATGACCACTTACTATCGTCATAGTGCCACACACACCACTGACTACTTACTATCGTCATAGTGCCACACACACCACTGACTACTTACTGTCGTCATAGTGCCACACACACCACTGACCACTTACTACCATCACAATGCCATACACACCATTGACCACTTACTACCATCGCAATGCCACACACACCACTGACCACTTACTACCATATCAATGCCACACACACCGATGACCACTTACTACAGTGCCACACACACCACTGACCACTTACTTTCTGTTGGTCAGAATCTCATACATGCGTTCCAGAAGCAAGGCCGCAGCCCCCTCCTTGCAATGGATTGTCCCCTCCACCACCTCCTCCGGAATGTCAAACTGCTTGGATTTGATGAACTGCAATCACACCCCAAAGAATAAATGTTAGATTAAGAAACTATTGTTTATGTATACATGTGCTTGCAAGCCCCTGTGTGTGTGTGAGTGTGTAGGATCGTGCATAGCGCATTCATGTGGCGTGCCATTCCATCTTGAGGGGGGGAAATGTGGATATTAAGGATCGTGCATAGCGCATGCATGCGGCGTGCCATTCCATCTTGAGGGGGGAAATGTGGATATTGCCTAAATCAAGTTGGTTCTTTCATTGTTCTAAAAAAAATATATTTGATGGAAAATAAAGAGGAAGTTTTTTAATCCATTCTTGGTCCCAAATCAACCAATTTCATTAAATACATACATACATACATATATATATATATATATATATATATGTATATGTATCATTGGTAATGCTTACTCCTGATCGAGGGCCAGTACTGTCATTTGAACTAACTGAAGTGTTAATTGTGGCATAGATCATTCACCAATTTTTTTCATACCAGTCAAATACTAAACATGATACGAGTCAGCAGAGCATTAAATAAATCATCCTGTAGAACACGCTTAACTGTAGCAGCAGAGCATTGAATAAATCATCACATAAAATCCATTCAATTGTTGAGATATAGGTTTTCCTCACATTTTTGATGAGGTACCAATTTTTCTGTTTGAGTTCCAGAGAGTCGCCGTTGTAGAAGGAATGCATGCATATTTCCTGGCTGAAGTACCAGGAGAAGATTTCTGCCACCAGATAACCATTTGTCAGGTCCCTGCACAATAAGCAGAAGAAAAATTAACATTGTAAAATAAATGTGTTGAGTGAATTAAAACACAAACACATGTGAACTTGATCAGCTGCCCACCAGTATTAAATGGTGGCACTAGTAACAGTAGTGTTAGATACAGCAGTAGCTATACAGATATAGATATAGACATTGTAGTAGTAGTAGTAGTAGTAGTAGTAGTAATAGTAGTAGTAGTAGTATATTACTATGAATAAACAGTGGTCTTTTTTATCTGCTGCCAGTGTTGGTGTCTCTTTTGAAATTATAAGTATGATTCTTACTTCAGTGAAGACAAATTCCACCAAAGGCAGTGATATCACTCTACGCCTGCAACATCAGTCAAAAAGAACATAAAATGAAGTATAATGAAATGATATGAAATAGGATAAAATAAAAGTGCAAAGCACAATGTGTACTGTAGAACAGTTTCCACTCACACACCCACAACATCATAACAACTTAAGTGGTCTTTGTCATTTGACCCCCTGGTTAGTGTATGAGAAGAAAGCCACATCATCTTCTGACCACTGGTTCAGCTGCAAAAATTATTGTTATCACTTTTCACTAATTAGTGTCCCAATAAAGTGAGGCTCTAGTCTGTCATCAAAGGGTTTCTGTTTCACAACTGAGAATAAACACAAACAGTGTATACAATTTGTGCATCCCCACACTGACTTATAACTGAGAAAACACACAAATATAACAACACAAAAAAGATATCTTCTGACACAATAGCATGACTTCTGTCTTTTTTTTTTTGTCTTTTTAAAAAAAATCAAAATCTGACTAAACAAAAACATTATTTTCCTCAACAATGATAGACTGGATGGCATAAAAGGTCATCAAATATAGACAGTGTGTGGGTGTTCCACAGAGTATGTCTCCTCTCCAACTGCTCAATACACCACTGTACATGAACATATGTAAGTTTGTGCATATGTGTTCATGCATGTCTGTGTACATGTGCAAAAACATTAGTGTTCTTTCTTTAGTTTAACACTTTTTCACTGTGATATTTGACAGAAAACAGAAGAAAAAAGGTGTGTATGTGTGTATGTGCATTTGGGAGATGGAAGAGGTGGTGGGATGACTGAAGCACTGAAGTAACAGAGTAGAGGGAAAGGAAGAGCTACAAAGGACTGGACTAACTAACAGCGAATTATAACAATGAACTAAACATCCCTACAGCAGTATAAAGCATGGAGGACTTCATGTATGTATACACATTGCAAGATGTGGCGGGAAAATGGTCGACAATTAATAATTAATAAATCCTCACTTACCATTTTGGCATTTTCACTTGCCAGGCCAGATCAAGACTTTGTACCCACTTCAGCACTTCTCTTGGTAGGCCAGACATGACTGTTTATGTGGGCAGTTCCCAGAAAACAAACTCCCAGTGCGAAACAGGAACGATCTGAACTCACACCGGAAGTATACGACGTTCCTCGGCAACTGTATAGACTCGCAGTAAATGATATTCCAGTGACCTGATTTCTCCACTTCGTACAAATTTAGTTCTTTTTTTGATTATATTTGTATACAGCACTACATGCACACACACTGATTTTCAAACTGATAAAGCTTTTTTTTTTTTTTTTTAAGTGTGAAACTATACACAGTCGTCTTTTGTTCCATCGGCCACTTGTATTTGATTAAAAATTTTTTTTAGATAAACCGAAGTATTTTGTTTGAGTTTAAAAGGTGTCTAGAGGTTTGATTATGTTCTTTTTATTATCATCATTAATTTTTTTAGACAAAAAAGGACGTTTGAAAATGTGTCACAGTGCGGTATATCAAACTTCCAGTTCTGTTGAAAAGTTGGAATGGACTATAACATACTTTCGTTTTTAGTTTCACCGACGCTGTAAATTACTACCACTAGAATACTACCAGAATGTTACTAGAGTACTAACGCCGAAACACAACTATCAGAACGTAAGATATATGAGGTACTTAATCCTCTGTGTGCCCTGTAGCATATATTGCTGCCACTACAGTTCTTCACTTCTGCCTTAAAAAAATAAATAAAAATAATAATAATAATCACAGAAATGTTCACAGAATCACAGAAATGTTTGACTATAGGCTAAAAGCCTTTAGCCCTCATAATCAGTGTCTGTTTATGTGCTTTTGGATCACTTGTTGTGAACAGACCCTTGTTTAAATCAGGAATAGTGTATACTACATTTATCTACAACTCAATAAAGATTTAACTCTGTGGAAAATACATGGTCCTTAAACTTTTTGTCAATGTGATTTTTGAAGGCGTTTACTGATGGTGCATTGATGGTGTCATAGGAAAGTTTATTCCACAGATTTATGATAGTAAAAAACTTGCGGAACTGGTTAGTTAGGAAATTAGTTTTGTTTATTTTGAAGTTGTGCCCTCGAGTTTTATCGTAGTTAGCCATAGTAAACAAGGAAGAGGTGGTGCAAGGATCACAAATATTGTGCATGATCTTGTATACTTCAATGAGATCACCTCTTAATCTTCTAAACTGTAGGCTAGGCATATTAAAAAGAGCCAGGTGCTCCTAATAACTAAGATCTCGAGTACTATTAGTATTACTAGTTATACACTTGGTAAATCTAAAATAAATAAAATCTATAATAAATAATAAAATAAATAAAATCACAATAACTTGACGTATTTGTTCCTCTATTCACCTTCGCTTCTTTTCAACCATTATGTGCCATGTCTCCAGTTATCTTGAACCAATGACGGTATGATTCGGATCGGAAGGACAAGTGTGTGTGTGAGTGTGTGTGTGTGTGTGTGCGTGTACGCCCAGCGTGTGTGTGTGTATGTGTATCTGTGTATGTGGGTGTGCATGCATGTGTTTACACATGAATGTGTGTGTGTGTTTGTGTGTGTGTGTGTGTGTGTGTGTTCTCTCTCTCTCTCTCTTTAAATCTAGTGCAAACTGGTTTTCGTTGTTTGTTTTTCCATTTCTTCAGTCATGTACGCATATTCATGCTTTATTAATTGTTTATTTGTTTCCCAATTAATTTTGTTCAAGGATCTTCCCATTCATTTGTTTTAGTTTACATTAAGTACATGTGTGTGTGTGTGTGTGTGTGTGTGTGTGTACATGCGTGTGTACATACTGTTAGTGCATGTGTGTGTGTGACTGCATGCATCTGAGAGTATGTGTGTGTGAGTGTATGCACGTAAGTGCTCATGCAGAAATTTGTGTAACTGTGTGTGTGTGTTTATTGTAAATTAATTGTAAATGAAATAATGTAAAACACAAGAAAAGAAATTAAAAAAACTATAAATGAAAGGAAAATAAAAGTACTGTTCTGTGTGTGCATAATGCAGCTTCGATCTGTTGTTTGGATCGACAATTGACAATGTAAGGTCACCATACCATTCGCCACACATTTATCACAATGAAGGACGTTTCATTCCAACATTCTTTTTATTTGATGATTCAGTTCCTAAGTGTTGTACACTGTGTATAGTATCTAAAGCAGTTTGTAAACACATATGATTCTAAACCTGCAACTTTAAAGATGTTTGCAAAAAAAAATAAAAGCAAGTTTGTAAACACACACACAGATACTTGAGAAAAACAAAAGCAAGTTTTTGTAAGCATATAACTTCAAAGATTTTTTTAGAAATATCAAAGCAACTAATAGTGAAACCAAAAGAAACTGAATGTGATGCAATTTGAACTTCATGATATATTCAACATCAACAGTTAAGCAACAGCTTTCATGTGGCAACAATGTGTACAGCAACACCCTCATGAGCACTGTATGTATGTGTGATCAATACTTGTTCAAACAATACAGAATGTAAAACATAGTTACATTCAAAGACATATCCATCTGGAAGACGATGTTGTGAGTTTAATAATAATGATAATGATGATGATGATGATGATGATGATTTATAAAGAAATAATAATGATAATAATAACAGTAATAATGTGTTATTATTTCGCAGTAAACTGTGAAAGAAAACTGATGTACACCATTATAAATTTTGATAGTGGCAAAAAAATATGAAAAGTAAAAAAAAAAATCATAAAAAAAATAAAAAAATACACAAACATAATAAAAAAAAAAATTTAAAAACATTTTTTTTTTTTTAAAGGAAAAGAAAACTGTACAGCATTTAAAATCTTGAGAATGGAAATAAAAAGGGGGTATCCAAACTCTTCATTACATACAAAAACCATGCAGACACACACCTTGTCGCCACCTTACCGTTATCACCAGACTAACAAGTTGACGACCACACGCAGCTTTTTCTGGAGTCTGTGCTGAAACTCATCAGATCAAATGAACATTCTTGGCTTTATATATAATCAAACAGTCTGTCAGTCAATCAAATCCGTTTAGTTGTCTCGCAAAAAACAGGAAAACTGGCTTGTGGGCAACAAGATAACAAGAGACAGAACGATGACACAAAAGTAAAATAACCTTTTACATACATAAGTACATAAGTCTGTAAGATTATAGCACATTAAAAGAGTTCAAAGGAGCAAAATATATAAAACCACAAAAAAAAACAAAAAAACAACCTTACATAAATTCTCCACCCTCCCCTTTTAACCACCCCACCCCTTGTCCCCTATTCCCCCACCATCTCTTACAACTCCCACTTGTACCCCATCCATGCACTCACAGCATTTAAAAAGTTGAAATATTTTATAATGAACACAGATTTCTCCACATAATAAATTCATCAAAAGGAGCTAAACTATTATCACAGCCAGATACAGATATTAAAACCATGATCATAATGCATGCACGCAGTCACACATATTCTCTCTTCACACTGATACAATAATGATATCAATAATGATGGCGTGACTGCTCAACAATGCATTAAAAAAAGTTTTTAAAAACAACAGCAAAAAACATGCGGCAAAAGAGCCTGATCAAGTTCTGAACTTGATTAACAGAACTGAGTAAAGTATGGCATAACAAAAGTGTGTCCAGTCAAAGCAAAATATTGATCCAAAGGAAAATGAAAATAACACCATGACTGCCATAATTAGATATTCTAGCAATGATTCTTGTGGATATGTATACAGTTTTACCCACAGAATAAATCAGTTCAAATCTCCAGTCAAAGCAAAATATTGATCCAAAGGAAAATGAAAATAACACCATGACTGCCATAATTAGAGATTCCAGCAATGATTCTTGTGGATATGTATACAATTTTACCCACAGAATAAATCAGTTCAAATCTCTTTAATAAATAAATGGACACTACTACAACAACTAGCAATGATAGTAACAATAGTAGATAAAATTTACAAACCTCTCGAAGTGCTTTCAAATAACATGTCAATCAGACACAAAGCACACACACACACACACACACACACACACACATTTGCGCACACCCATATGCATGCACACACACACACACACACACACACACACACACACACAAAAACAAAAAACAAAAAAAACATGCATGGAAGAAACAGATGTGACTCCATAAAAACAATTTATACATACAGAATTTAGTGTCCTAATTATGCCAACTGGTTGGAAAGGAATGTTTTTTGGTTCGTTTTTAAGGATGTGACTGATGGAATGTAACAGGCTGTAAAAAGTAGTGAACTACACTGGTTTGCACAGCTAAAGAATTATCAGTTCTCTTGTTATGATTCTCTGCTGAATTTGGGAACAATATATATATATATATATATATATATATATATATATATATATATATATATATATATATATATATATTATCAGCTGAAGACAGGACTGAGGAGCCCATGTTTTTCTGGAAGAAATCTTATCAAAAACATCTTTTATAACACATGAAACATCAAATTGCAATACTACTTGCATGCACAAATATGCACAAACATAATCATCAGAAAAAAGGCAATATGCCTTGTGGCTGTACCAGTAACACCAGCAAAACAAAACAAGAGATAATCTCTTGGACATCAAAGCAGCTAGCTTTCACCAGTACAGCCTTTTAGGCCAACTCAAACCATAGAAATAACATGAAAAATAACTTTGAAAAGACATTACTTGACTGGGGGGGGGAAAGTCAAACACACAAAACCTTTTCAGGGTTGAAAAGGAAGGTGGGTTGGGACAAAAGGAGAGGGGCTGGGGGTGGGAGGTGGAGGTCAGGATAAGAGAAATCACAGATCTAAAAAGCAGGACCCAAAGTATCCGGAAAGATGCTGTATGCTAACAGTCCCAAAGACTTCTACGGTTGTAAGGGCACTGAATTCATATCCACTGTGTCTAGGGGTCGGCACAGGAAGGCTGAGCCCAACCCTCTCCTTCCACCATTTCAAACTTCCCCAACAGAAGTCAGGTGAGGAAAATTGGAGGAAAGTGCCTTTACTCCAGTGGAGTAAAGGGACACTACACTAAGTCAAAGCAAGGGACTAAACCCTGACCACTGGGCCAGAAACCAACGCCTCACCAATTGTGCCACAATGCTGATGTATGACTGTCTGCTCAAATTAACATGTATCACATTAAACAAATTGATAAAAAGCAGAGACACTGTACATAGCTCACACTTATCTATGGCAACCTGAATAACACAGAGGTTGGGTTCCAAACATCAGAGGCTTTGTTGGTTAAATTAATTAACAAATGCTATATAACAAAAACAAAAACAAAACAAAAAAACAACAACAAAAAACACAAGAGAATCTCCTTCACAAATAGGGCAAAAATAAAAAAAAGGACTTCAAGTGTTTGGGAAAAGAAAAACATCACCTGATCTATACGTGGCACAAGGTTATAAACTGGATATAACTGACTATATTATACATCACATTGCCTGTTAATGTAGCCAGTGTATGCAATGGTTTATTTTATGCCATGCATACGACAAAGCCTATGGGTGCAAGTTCTTTCAGAGAGGGGTGTGTCCAGCAACGCAATAAAGAGTCCAAGTTCATGGATTTATAAACAAAAACAAAGAAAAAAACAAAAATAGTTATACTAAGTAATCCAAAACTGAAAAAGTGGGAAATTTAGTCATTCACATTAACAATCCCTGTTGAAAAAAAAAATATATGTATGCCCTTGTCATTTGCATAAACAGACAAAATCATATTCCAGCAGGTTGAACAGTACTATTTGACACAAAATATGAAATGTAAATAAACTGTTTATAGCAAATTCAAGTTCCTTTGTAAAATTACTTTGATCTGTGTTAGAAGGCATTTTACATAATACAAAAAATACATAACAGTAACAGGCAAACAAAACCAAAAATTGACAACAGGCACCTCATGACAACAGGCACCTCATGAGTAACAAGGTAAAGGTGTCGTTGTGTTTTTATAAGGATACAACATTGTACGGATACCCAATTATCAAGTTCAAGCCTTAACTCTCTCCATACGAACGGCGAAAGAGACGACGTTAACAGCGTTTCACCCCAATTACCATCATCAAAATATTGCAAGCGGAAGGCTCTTATACTGAAGAGGTGAATGTTGACAAAGAATACCACAATTCTGACGACGGAAGCTAAAGGTTGGTCATTCAGACACCCACAGGACATCCGAGGGGTATGTATAGAGGAGAAGAGAGGACTGGCCGTACTGAGTGAGTTAAAATATTCAAGGATTTCCAGAAAAAAAGAGTAAATGGACGAGCAAGGTAGAAAATAAAGGAAGAGATGACAAAAAGAAAAGGATAAAGCCAGAAACAAAGAGAGCAGTATGAAAGAGGAAGTTTCTAGCATGGATTTTCCAGAAGGTGTGAATCCTACATACACTAAAAGATCCCCTGGCATCTCCGCTGACATTCCTGGTACTTTAGGAGCTGTAGAACTATCTCCCTGCTGTTGAGGAATCACCTGACCAACAACCGCCTTCTTCTACACAGTATTCAGTGGTTATAGAAACAAAAACATACTGCCGAAAACAGAGTATGGGGACCTACATGGTGCGGTAATAAACAAACTGTCATACATGTAAAAAGCTGCATGTAGGTGTGAGTGTGTGTGTACATGTGGCTGAAACCTGACTGAATGACACAGGAAACGATTGATGTGCGCCTGAAGTCAGCTCTCAGTCAGTTCTATCCAGGTACTGGTAGTCAGCTGTTGTGCAAATGACTCTGTGTTTGCTATGCACAAGTTTGGAGCTTGGTCTCAAATCGTGGAAAGGCGCTGAGCAAGTATCCGTATCATCATTGTCATCATATTCCCCACATTCCCAAGGCTCTCACTGCCCATATTCCAGCTGCACATAGGCCAACTCCAAGAGAACAGTCAAAGTTGAAGCACCTTACTGATGAAATGAAAAAAAAAAAACGTAAGGCACAAAACAAGCCAACAGCTCCCCTAAAATACTGGATAATATCTTGAAAAAAAGTTTCTATAAAAAATAGTTTATAATATTTATAAATTTTAGCACTCAGCCACATAACTGCCACAGTGCACTTGCAGTTCACCATTGATAAATGATAATGTTCTTTACTCTCACAGCCAACTCTAACAACAACTTGAGAAGATGTGATCCTACCCATATCTAAACTGTGATTAGAAAATATAGTACGAAGATTTTCTCTTTTGGCAAACTAATTCTGGAAAAAAGAAAAATAAAGATTCAAATAAGCTCTTCTTTCACACTTGGAAGGTTTCCACGTGAAGCCAAGCTGCTTTGACACTTTTTGTTTTAGTTCATCTAAAACCTTCCTTTGACAATCTTCTGGTTGCTTGGACAGGAGCACATGACGGCCAGACAAAGACTGGTCACTGACTAGGATTTTGTTCTCCTGAATCTGAAAGGTTTTCCACTGCCTGTCTAGCATGGCCATATTCACTATGTCCTCTTCATCAATGTATCCCCCATACTTCAGGTGCTGAAGTCTGCAACATCTCTGCACCACATCTTTCACAGGCAGTCTGTCTTTTTCACCACACACATAGTCCAAAATGTCTCCAATGATGTACTCAAAGGAACGCAGTGTCTCTGAGAACAGTTCTGTAACCAGGTGCGTTTCATACACTCTGGTGTCATTTGATCCACAGAAAATGATGATGCCAACTAGAGGCACTTCAGGCTTCAATGCAGACTTCAATGGCCAGTATCCTGCTGTGTTGATCTTGCACCACACCTCAGTGTTTGGACAGTTGGCTGCCAGCTTACTCCACGCCTCAGAAGACAACTGTGGGACTTTCTCTCCAGATTCTTCATAAATCTGACCAACAAATTCAATTGTTAATGAGTGCAGGAAGCAATGTCGGCTGGAGTTGGAGAGCTCCTCCAAAAGTGCATCACTCACATTGAAGACACTGAGTTGCAGATGTTGCAATGAAGGGAACTTTGAAATCAAAACAGCAGTGGGTGTGTATGACCCAACATCACGCCATGCCATTTTCTCTACAGCATACCGGCATTCCACAGGAGTGAAATTCAAAGAATTAAGATGCTTGCAGCGTGAATCAGATTTTGGACATTTGAGCAGTTTTTCTAAAATATCCACATGTGACTGACGGTACAAATCCCCAGTCCCCTCTTTCATTTCCACATTCAAATACACATTTGGAACTTTGGGGCACACAGCATCCATAAAACTTGAAAGATTAGGTTTGGTAGTCTTCACAGGGAACTGAAATATTCTGTATTCACAGTGTGTGCTGAGTGTCAAAGACTTGAGGTTGTGTTCAGCCAGTGACACTAACAAACTGAAAGACTCAGGCCTCAGGTCAAAAGAACTGCTGACCACTTCAACGTGCTGAAATGTGTGGCCAAACTTTTTTACGATGATTTCCTGAAACGGTGAGAGGTATCCTTCAACACTGAAGTCCAAATTATTTTGGAAAGTCAAATCCTGACGTTGAGACAGATCAAGTGTCACCGATTTCCACACTGCAGTGTTGCTAACTTGCTGAAGTCGGCAACAGGTCAACGAGATCTGGTAACGGTCTCGCATATCCAGCATGTTCAAAACTTTGATCCAAATCAGGTCTGGCAGATCACTGAAATCTGGGACTTCTCCCTGCACCTCACGTGAGACATTCTCAAGTTCTGACAACATTGCAGGGGGTGAGAGATTTTCCATTTCTTCTTTGTGGAGAGACACAGTGCAAAGCTCACTGTTCTGTGGTGTGCAACCAGCTAGCTACAGCTAATCACTGACATGTCAGTAATGTTATATAACACTTGCTGCTCTTCACAAACATCAGTGGTGGTTGTTCCTGTGCACATATATAATGAAAGAAAATGAAATGATTTACTTCCTCAGGTGTTCAGTTTCCTCTCTCCAAATCTTCCGCAGTGGTCAGCAGAAGTTTAGCGTCTGAATCTGCTATGACAGTAGTTTTGTTTGGAGACGCATGGCGAGATAGCTGCCCTAGCCCCCAACAGCAGACACCACCTGTCTGAACACATCAAACATATATATTTCAAAGTCATTTCCACACAGTCAATAAGACTGAAGATTTTAAACTAACCTAGAACTACATATATTTCTTTATAGTTTGATTGTAAGATTTCACCAAATATGTAAAAGCCTTTTTGCCCATGCAGATGACATTCAGTAATGATGCCGCCCCTCCCCCACGCCCCCCTTGAACTGTCAGTATTGTCTGTGTTGAACCCCAACCAGTATCACTATTGCTAACTGTTCACTGCCCATACATTTCTGAGGAGTCCCCTCACACATTATGCACGACAAATGCATAAGGAAATTTTAGAGATTCTGCTCAATGTGTTTTGGACTTGATCAATCAAAAATATCAACAAAACTAATCAAGGATTCCATTCATGAGGAAACCTGTGGGCCACTCTGTGAAGAAAACAAAGCAACTCACTTCATACCAGTTCTCACCATCTCTCTCTCTCTTATATATATATATATATATATATATATATATGTGTGTGTGTGTGTGTGTGTGTGTGTGTGTGTGTGTGAAAGAGAGAGAGAGAGAGAGAGAGAGAGAGAGAGAGATTTATATATATGACATTTCTGCTAAGTTCTATGCACATTAAATCTAGCCAGTGCATTCAATGCTATGCATGTGACTTGGATATGGGAGTGGTTTCTTTCAGAGAGGGGTGTGTCTATTTTCAAGTGATTTGACAAAGAGACCGAATTCATGGATTTGCATACAAAATCCTTTTTTTTCAAATAAACAACAAAGAGTGATAACTCTGTTCATTTACAAGGTACAGCACTTCAAGTCAATGTTGCCTATGCTACCAAATCAGCAAACATACAGGTAAATAAAAGGTACATAGGAACAAACCCAGACACTTCCTTAAAAAAGAAGCCCCAGGCTTGTTCATTTGACATTTGCACACACCACTAATAACAGAACAAATGTGTAAACACAGAATAACTTTAAAGTTTTATTCAAGACTGACATTGCCTTTTAATCCTGAATATGCTACACAGAATATATGGGCAATACAGAACAAACACAGGGCTGCAATGTACCTTTCAGTTACCTATGTGCTAGCTGAACTGGTAGCATAAGCAGCCTTGAGTTGAAGTTCTGTACATCGTAAATAAAGAGAGTTATATACATATATCAGCAAGTTGAATATTACTGTTTGACACACAAAAAAATATGAATTGAACACTTTTTGTTTACAGATCCAGGTGGCTTTGTAAAATCATCTGTGTTTGATCTGAGAAAGCAGCACTCCAGACCTGATACAGTCTGAAAATAACATGATCATCTTTTTAAATGTATATGTATGACCTAACAACCTGTTAGGCCATCATCACCTCTCCTGATTCCTACCAGTTTGGTGGTCTCCATATTTGTCCTGATCTTCAAGCTCTCCTTTCACCCTTCAAAGGCATCCACACGAAGCCAAGCAGCTTTGATACTTTTCGATTCAGCTCGTCTAAAACCTTCCTTCGACGTTCTTCTGATTGCTTGAAGAGGAGCACATGACGGCCAGAGGAAGACAGGTCACTGACTAGGATTCTGTTCTCCTGAATCTGAAAGGTCTTCCACTGCCTGTCTAGCATAGCCATCTTCACAATATCCTCTTCATGAACGTATCCCCCATACTTTAGGTGCTGAAGTCTGCAACACCTCTGCACCACATCTTTCACATGCAGTCTGTCTTTTGGATCATGATACAAATAGTCAAACCTGTCTAGAACAACATACTCAAAGAACCGCAGTGTCTGTGAGAAGAGTTTAGTAAACCGGTGAGTAAGGTGGTTTGATTCGTAGAAAATGCTGATGCCAAACAGAGGCACTTCGCGCTTCAACACAGACTCCTCCAAAGGCCAAGAGTCTTCTGTTTTGAACTTACACCACACCTCAGTATCTGGACAGTTGTCTGCCAGCCCACTCCACGCCTCAGATGACAAGCATGGAACTTCATCGCCATACTCAAAAAAATACTGACAAAATTCAATTGTTAATGAACGCAGGAAGCAGTGTCGGCTGGAATTAGAAATCTCCTCCAAAAGTGCATCACTCACATTGAAGATACTGAGTTGGAGATGTTGCAAAGAAGGGAACTTTGAAATCAGAACAGCAGTGGGGGTGTCTAACCCAACCTCACACCATTGAAGTTGCTCTCCAACATATCGACGATCAACAGAGGTGAATTTCAAAGAATGTAGATGCTTGCAGCGTAAATCAGATTTTGGACATTTGAGCAGTTCTTTTAAAATGTCCACATATGGCTCATGGTACAAATCCCAGGTCCCCTGTTTCATTTCCACATTCAAATACACATCTGGAACTTTGGGGCACACAACATCCATAAAACTTGAAAGATTAGGTTTGGTAGTCTTCACAGGGAACTGAAATATTCTGTATTCACAGTGTGTGCTGAGTGTCAAAGACCTGAGGTTGTGTTCAGCCAGTGACACTAACAAACTGAAAGACTCAGGCCTCAGGTCAAAACAACTGCTGACCACTTCAACGTGCTGAAATGTGTGACCAAACTTTTTCACAAGGAGTTCCTGGAAAGGAGAAAGATTTCCTTCACCCATATTCTGGTGGTGAGACAGATCAAGTGTCACTGATTTCCACACCGCAGAGTTGCTCATAACTTGCTGAAGTCGGCAACAGGTCAGCGACACACGGTAACAGTCTCGCATATCCAGCATGTTCAAAACTTTGATCCAAATCAGGTCTGGCAGATCACTGAAATCTGGCACCTCGCGTGAGACATTCTCAAGTTCTGACATCATTCTGGAGGGTGAGAGATTTGCCATTTTTTCTTTGTGGAGGGACACAGTGCAAAGCTCACTGTACTGTGGTGTGCAACCAGCTAGCTGCAGCTAATCACTGACATGTCAGTAAAGGCAGGTGAACACTCATCTCTTCACAAAAAGCAATGATAGTTGTACCTGTGGATATATCTGATGAAAGAAAATGAAATGATTTGCTTCCTCAAGTGTTCATCACAATATCCTCTCTCCAAATCTTCAGCAGTGGTCAGCAGGAGTTTAGCGTCTGAATCTGCTATAACTGCAGTTTTGGTTGAAGCACGCTAGCCCATGACAGCAGGCACTACCTGTCTGAACACATCAAACAGACCTTTCATATATATTCAAACTCATTTCCACAAGGTCAGTAAGACTGATTGAGGGATTTAAACTAATCCAGTACTACTATTATTCTTCTACAGTCTGCTCATAACAATTCAGAGTTAACTTTTTATGGAAAAGCCATTTACCCTCCCTGCAGATGATATTCAGTGTAGCACAGCTGCCTCCCACTGCTCCCTCTATAAAACTGGGAAGGCAAAAGAGACTGAATCCTGAGAAAAAAAACATACATCACAGAATGGGGATAAAATCATAACACACTTCTTCACAGGCCACTGCAGGTGACTGGGACATTTGATGTTGCTGTTTATAGTCCAGGACTGTCCAACAAAACAAAAAACAACCGTTGAAAACAAAAATCTGTCAAACCGGGAAAACAACAACAAACATACAAACAAAATCAAAATGCAAACAACACAGTTCATGACAAAGTCTCTTAATCATCAAGCTCCTCAAGGCAAATAAGACTATACAGTGCTGAGGATGTTAGTTCTTCTGCTTAATTTGCCATCCTCAGATTTTAAAAAAAAATCACAAAAAAACAAACAAAAAAACTGCAAAACCACACAAAAGTTACATGCAAATAAAGGTCATTTTGATTATGGATAGCTAGCACTCATCCCAGTATTTAGTATCACTATTACTACTTTATCTAACTTTACACACACACACACACACACACACACACACATATATATATATATATATATATATATATATATTTATAGACAGAGAGAGAAAGAGAAAGAGAGAGAGAAAGAGAGAGAGAGAGAGATGTATACACTATATACAGATGCAGCAAAAATTTGCAAAATCATAAGTTTTAAAGATATGTATAGACTACTGTTGTATTCATGTTACATACATGCACACATGCACATATCTACCTATGTATCTATATAACTATCTATCTATTATATGTATATATGTTCAAGAGATTATATATAATTATATACAATCTCTTGAATGTGTAGCACTGCACCTGATTATATCTATATAACTATCTATCTATTATATGTATATATGTTCAAGAGATTATATATAATTATATACAATCTCTTGAATGTGTAGCACTGCACCTGATTATATCTATATAACTATCTATCTATTATATGTATATATGTTCAAGAGATTATATATAATTATATGCAATCTCTTGAATGTGTAGCACTGCACCTGATAAATATCTATATAACTATCTATCTATTATATGTATATATATGTTCAAGAGATTATATATAATTATATACAATCTCTTGAATGTGTAGCACTGCACCTGATAAATATCTATATAACTATCTATCTATTATATGTATATATATGTTCAAGAGATTATATATAATTATATACAATCTCTTGAATGTGTAGCACTGCATCTGATAAATATCTATATAACTATCTATCTATTATATGTATAGTATCTATATAACTATCTATCTATTATATGTATATATGTTCAAGAGATTATATATAATTATATACAATCTCTTGAATGTGTAGCACTGCACCTGATTATATCTATATAACTATCTATCTATTATATGTATATATGTTCAAGAGATTATATATAATTATATACAATCTCTTGAATGTGTAGCACTGCACCTGATTCGTGCTGTTAAAGTGCTTTGACCCCCTTTTTCTCATATCCTTCATAACCAATCATAACCAAAATAGACATTCTGTTGGATAAGGTATTGAACTGTTGGTTTTTCACCAGTGAAATAACAGGAGTAGACAGCAAACAGACCCATCATTTTTGTTCTGTTATATAAAATGTCCACACCTGTATATTCATTTGTCTCCCAGGCCTGGTTTTCTTTCGGGTGTTTAGAGTGGATGCAAGCTGAAAATGAAATATAGAAAACATTAGTATAAATCCTGCATTGCAATCAGTACACTGCATGGTTTCTTATGTTATATCAT
This sequence comes from Babylonia areolata, assembly GCF_041734735.1. Taxonomy (NCBI): domain Eukaryota; kingdom Metazoa; phylum Mollusca; class Gastropoda; order Neogastropoda; family Buccinidae; genus Babylonia; species Babylonia areolata. The sequence continues at coordinate 50,231,993 of NC_134882.1, read as the reverse complement.
AGCCTCACCAGAACAACTATGTATATGTGTGTTTGTGTGTGTGTGTGTGTATATATTATTAGTAGGATCAGTTGTTGGTGAGGGTATTATATATATATATATATATATATATATATATATATAGAGAGAGAGAGAGAGAGAGAGAGAGAGTGTGTGTGTGTGTGTGTACATTTTTTTTTTTTCAAGGCCTGACTAAGCGCGTTGGGTTACGCTGCTGGTCAGGCATCTGCTTGGCAGATGTGGTGTAGCGTATATGGATTTGTCCGAACGCAGTGACGCCTCCTTGAGCTACTGAAACTGAAACACACACACACACACACACACACACACATATATATATGTTTATATA
>NC_134882.1:50199144-50226644 GCF_041734735.1 Babylonia areolata | reverse complement strand
CGTAACAGGATGACCCAACTCGGTGACGTAACAGGATGACCCAACTCGGTGACGTAACAGGATGACCCAACTCAGTGACGTAACAGTGTGCCCCAAACTCGCTGACGTAACATGATGACCCTCTTCAGTGACGTAACAGGATGACCAAACTCAGTGAGGAAACAGGATGTTCATACTCAGTTATCTAACAGGATGAACCATTTCAATGGTAAAACAGGATGACCTATATCAGTAATGTAACAAGAAAAGATAACCCATAGACGTTAAAAACAAACAAAAACGGGAGCGCGTGAAATACTTAAAGCTGGGGTTATGCCCCCTTTTAGTCCGGACGTCGATCCGAGTCAACTTTCATCCTCTCAAAAAGAAAAAAAAAATGTGACATAAAGAAATTATGTGTGTTCGTGTAGCTCATGATAATATAGAATGAAATAATGATATACGTTTATGTACATGTTAAAGGATTCAAAGAGATGACAATTAAGGTTACACTGATAAATCTCAGAATATATTGATATTAATTCTAAGAACAATCAACAGTATGTAACCAAAACACACACAAAAGTAAAGAGATGAGCACATGAAAAGAAATGAAATTATGGTACTTAGAGCCTCGCCGACCACTAAGGCCATCTCAAGGCTATCGCCACGTTAATACCTACTAGATGAGCACATGGTTAGGCATCAATGACTATGTTTTATAAAAAAAAAAATATATATATATGATTTTTTTCGCAGCAGACAGTTTGGGGCATGCAGGGCTGGGTGAAACGTACAAAAATCTGGATGGCATGGGGCGTACTAATGGTGGGACGAGTTGAAATGAACGACTGTCGCCATGAATATCAAGTTGATCTGGGTCTGGTTCACGGCTCGGTGACGTAGTGTTGTGCATTATCATCGAAACCACGTGTACGAGCACAGCTTGTACGTCAAAACAACAACAACAACAAAACAAACAAAATACAACCAGAAAAGATAATCAAAACTAACACAGAGATACTGTAGGCGGCACTTTCTGCTCATCTGAATCGCTCTATCCGTTGTTGCTATCATAGCGTTCATGTTGCCAAGAGCAATATCTAGAACGAGGCTTGAATAAAATTTATGTCTTTTTGTATAAATCCATACTAACATAATTTATGTAGACTACATTGCAGGTGACGGTTGTGCTGTTCGAGGGGGTGAGTGCTGGATGTCTGTCCGGGTGGGAAGTCCGTCTAGCTTTACAATCGAAATGCGACCATCGACGCTGAAGTGAACGTCAGGATTGCAAGAGCAAGCGCAACTTTTGGTAGACTCAATGCAAATGTCTGGAACAGAAGAAGCATTAGTGCTAAAGGTCTACAGAGCAGTAGTTCTCCCCACACTACTGTACGCCTGCGAAACTTGGACAGTGTACCAACGACATGCCAAGAAGCTAAACCACTTCCACACAACATACCTCAGGAAGCTACTGAACATCAAGTGGCAAGACAAGACCCCAGACACAGAGGTGCTCGCAAAAGCCACCCTTCCCAGCATCTTCACCATCCTGATGCAGTCCCAGCTTCGCTGGGCTGGACACGTGGCGCGCATGCCAGACCATCGGCTGCCCAAAAGGCTCTTCTATGGCGAGCTGCAACAAGGGAAGCGATCACACGGAGGTCCGAAGAAGCGCTTCAGAGACTCTGAAAGTCTCTCTGAAAGCGTTTGATATGAACCCTGACTCCTGGGAGGAATCTGCAGTGGACCGTGACAAATGGCGCGCTGCTGTGCACAAAGGCGCCAAGTTGTGCAAGGCCAACAGGACTGCTGCAGCTGTTCAGAAGAGGCAGGCCAGAAAGTCACGGGCAAACAAGCTCCCTGACAATGGTATGCCTGTCTTTGTCTGCCCCAACTGTCAGCGAACATCTCGTGCGCAGATTGGACTATTCAGCGATCTGCGCATTCACAGATAGATTCATGAGCATCCTCCCCCCACCCCACCACCACCCTCCCCCCATTCCCCAGCTGGATGACAACGATGGTCATCATCGATCTCGATGGACACACCACCACCACCACAATCGTGGGGCGGAGGGGTGGAGGTGTTAATGGACATTAGAAGGCGGTGGAAGGGAAGGGAGGGTTGAAGTGATGGGGTGCTCAATATCCAGTCCTTTTGTAGAACTTTTTCTGAGCACTGTGCTCATTCTGTCGCAACGATGTGTTATTTCGCTTTAGTTGGGGAGGGAGGAGGAAGGGGAGGGAGGAGGGTGAGGGTTGCAAGTGGATTGGATGTAGAAGCGGTGGTGGAAGGGGTGGTAATTGTGGTGGTGGTGGTGGTGGAGTCGGAAGCGGGATGATGAGGGGGTGGGGCGAGGGCGTGAGGGGTGTATGTCAAATGGAGGTTAAGGAGCGGATTGTTTGTGGTGGCAGTCCTAATGGTATCAAGTCCATTCAACTTAATTCATGACAATAAAAAAGATCTTAACTCGTGCTCGCCGAGTTGCTCATACTCACGATATGAACATAAAACATACATTGAAGAGACACGCGCGTGTTTACGTGATCAAGAGATAACACAAAGTACAACGACACATCTGAGAATATTTCACGTATATAAGAACACTTAGTTTTTTTTTTTTTTTTAAAGGTAGAGGTTGGTTAGCAGAGCGGGAGGGGGGGGGGGTGTTACGGGGGGGCGACGGGGGGCTGGGGGTGGGTGGGTGAGGGGCTGACGACTGCACACATTCTAACTGCTGTAACGACGATAAGCATACTCCTGACTTCCTGTCTCTGTGACCTACAGCAACGAGAAATCACCGCACTGATGAAGGATGAGTGAGGTATCAAGCGCGGTTGGGTGGTGTATGTGTGTGTGTGTGGGTTGTTATGGGGGAGGGGGGAGTAGTGGCTGTAAATAAATAACTACACAGAGGAACACTTTGAAGATGGACATTGAAGGATGATCCACGTATTCAAAATAGTCCTGGTTGGGGAGAAATAAATGCTTGGAAGTGCCAATCCTCAGCCCTCCAAAATCACAAACAATAAACACCACCAACAACAAAGAAACACAAAACCAAAAAGCAACAACAAAAACAAGAAAAACCGACAACACCAAACACACACACACACACACACACACACACACACACACACACACACACACACACACACACACAAAGAGAGAGAGAGAGGCACTTTCTCGAAACCTTCTACCTCGTTCTTCCAAACTAACCAAGACACACACACACACACACACACACAAACACACACACACACACACACATATATACATATATATATGCATTTGTGTGTGTGTGTGTGTGTGTGTGTGTGTGTGTGTGTGTGTGTGTGTGTGTGTGTGTGTGTACACTGAGAAAATCAGACAGTGAGAGAGAGAGAGAGAGAGAGAGGGGGGGGGGGGGGTGATGATCATATGTACACATCATAACGTGATAAGGTACACCAAACACCGCCTGTGGTACAAAATTCATAAACAGCAATAAAAAATACTCGAATATCGTTGATAGAGTGGAGAAAGAGTCATCTGACAGACTTCATCAGAGTCCTTGATGTCGGTCCTCATTGTTAAATCTATAGCCGCCACGTACATCAATAGTAAACCCAAATAACACCGACTGACTAGGCATTTACAAACAATCAAACTTGATGAAACCCCTGTCCAGTCCAATGTAGATTTGAAAACTCCTACAGTTAAGTATACTACCGAAGAACGAAATACAATCGAAATAATGAGTGGTCTTTTTGCCGGCAAAACGTGAGCAGACGTGGTTCGGTGAATGAAAAAACAACAACAAAAAAACAGCTGAGGCTGACAAGCAAAGAAAAACAGGTTAATTCTTTACAAGTCCCATAGCCTTTTACAGTCAACGGGTCAGTGAATTCATCATCCATTGTGTCTAGGACCTGGGATAGAAAAGCGGGGCCCAATCCTCTCCTTCCGCCGTTTTAACTCTCTCCATACGAACGGCGAAAGAGACGACGTTAACAGCGTTTCACCCCAATTTCCACCATCAAACTATTGCAAGCGGAAGGCTCTTATACTTAAGAGGTGAATGTTGACAAAGAATACCACAATTCTGACGACGGAAGCTAAAGGTTGGGTCATTCAGACACCCACTGGACATCCGAGGGGTCTGTGTAGAGGAGAAGAGAGGCCTGGCCGTACTGAGTGAGTTAAACCTTCCCCGATAAAACGAGAAAGAAAAAAAATCACCTTTCCAAAAGACATAACACCATGCCGGAAGGGGGCCTCGAACCCTGATAACTGGTGAACACTGGATCAGAAGGCCAACGTCTTTCCGATTCTGCCATGCTGCATCTTTGATTAAACAGCACAGTTAGTCCTTCGCCGTAAATGTGGGTTGGCGAATGAACCAGAGTTAAGGTTTACATTCAACTGATGAAGAGATATCGGAGTTATTGATTCACAGCCCCGCACCCCCGTCCTACCCCCCGCCGATCCCCTCTGTTTGTTGCAACCTGCACCCACCGCAATTAAAAGTATCCACGACGACAATATTCTGTTGGAAAAACAACAAAAACGACATTTTGTTTGAAAAACAAAATTAATATACACTTGGAGATAACCCCCCACCCCCAACCCTCCACAAAAAAAAAAAAAAAAAAAAAAAACCCGGAGCGGCGCTGCACTGTGACGACGTGTTCTCTGCGGGGAAGAGCAGCCGGAGTTTCACACAGAGAAACGTGTTCTGACTAAATGTATTACAATACATTACAATATAATACAATGCAATACAATACAGCTTTTTCCATGCACTGTGTTCTTCAGGTGGTGATGATCTTCTCCCGGTCCAGATCAGTGTTGTCGGGCTCGAAGTAGAGGTAGATGAACCAGTAGAAGAAGTTGAGGATGATGAAGGTGGAGGGGAAGAGGCGACGACAGATGATGTCGATATTACTGACGCTGTTTCCCGCCTCTGGGTCTGCCGCCAACACCCGCTGCGACACAGGCAGAAAGACAGAAAGACAGGGGTGATATCGTGGTAATATTAGTCTGAGCGCGGGTTCGAACCTGCTGAGGACCAGGTTGGAAAAAAAAGGGCGGCAATACAAGGACATCCAGGAGTCATGACCTGGGTGCGCTCGACCCTCTTAGAGTGTAAGGAGTTAAGGACCGAAACACTTGACTGAAGGGGGCATACTCTCTGAAGACCTTGCATTGTCCAGCTCTCTCTAGAGTTTCTTATCACCGAACGATAACCACGATATCTGCTTTTGCTTCATACACTAGTTGTTCTTTTTAATGATCTAACAAGATTCGGGGGTGCTGAATCCAAATCCCACAAAGCCCAATTCGTAAATGCTGGGGATTTTGAGTTATTGTGTAAAATCCAAGATGGCCACCACAGGATTCGTACGTTAAAAAAAAAAAAAACCAAAAAACTATAGAGGACGGATGGTGCATAATTGTTATTGTTTCTTATCCAATACAGGGAGGACATGCTTCTGTCTTTATTTCAGGGAGACAATTACAAGGAGGGGAAAGAATACAAACGTTTTTTTTTATTGTCTTGTGCGAATGATGCTGATGCTGATATTAATGATAATAAAAACAATAATGATAATAATAATGACAATGATAAAGGAAATGACAATGATAATAATGTTAATAATGATAATGATACTAAGATGATAACAACAACAACAATGATAATCATAACAACAACAAACAACAGCAACAATACTACTACTACTACTACTACAAACAAACAAACAAACAACAGCAACAATATCAACAACAATGATGATGACGATGATGATGGTGACGACAACAACAACAACGACTACAACAACAGCAACAACAAAACAACAACAATACTACTACTAATATTACTACTACTACTACTACCAAACAAACAAACAACAGAAACATCAACGACATCAACAACAAAGAAGAAGAACATGATGATGATGATGATGATGGTGACGACATCGACAACAACAACAGCAACAACAACTACGACAACAACAACGACGACGACGACGATAACGACCCGTACATGAATGCACAAACTTTATTGTCTATACTTTGGTAAAGAGATTTTCTTTTTGGCAGGCAGCCTGAGACTGACTCACCGAGAGGCGGTAGGTAAAGTTGCCCACGAGGCATCGCCAGAAGAGCCGGTGACACGCCGTGCCGGGGGAGGTGGGAGAGGCGGGGGGAGCGGAGGGGTCCTCTGCGTCCAGCACGTGGAAGTGGTCATCCAGCAGCGTCTCGTGCTCACGCTCGTTCTTGTCCGTCACGATCACCTTCAGCGGGGGGCCGCACTGCTGCCACCCGGCACCGGCAGCGACACAGATAGACAGACACACCGGTCACAGCTACTGAGACGGGTGGACTGGGCTTACTACAGGTCACAGCTACCGAGACTGTTGAACTGGGCTTACTACAGGTCACAGCTACTGAGACGGTTGGACTGGGCTTACTACAGGTCACAGCTACTGAGACGGGTGGACTGGGCTTACTACAGGTCACAGCTACTGAGACGGTTGGACTGGGCTTACTACAGGTCAGAGCTACTGAGACGGGTGGACTGGGCTTACTACAGGTCAGAGCTACTGAGACGGTTGGACTGGGCTTACTACAGGTCAGAGCTACTGAGACGGTTGGACTGGGCTTACTACAGGTCAGAGCTACCGAGATGGGTGGACTGGGCTTACTACAGGTCAGAGCTACTGAGACGGTTGGACTGGGCTTACTACAGGTCACAGCTACTGAGACGGTTGGACTGGGCTTACTACAGGTCACAGCTACTGAGACGGGTGGACTGGGCTTACTACAGGTCAGAGCTACTGAGACGGGTGGACTGGGCTTACTACAGGTCACAGCTACTGAGACGGGTGGACTGGGCTTACTACAGGTCACAGCTACAGAGACGGGTGGACTGGGCTTACTACAGGTCAGAGCTACTGAGACGGTTGGACTGGGCTTACTACAGGTCAGAGCTACCGAGACGGGTGGACTGGGCTTACCTCAGGTCACAGCTACAGAGACGGGTGGACTGGGCTTACTACAGGTCACAGCTACTGAGACGGGTGGATTGGGCTTACTACAGGTCAGAGCTACTGAGACGGGTGGATTGGGCTTACTACAGGTCAGAGCTACTGAGACGGGTGGATTGGGCTTACTACAGGTCACAGCTACCGAGACGGGTGGATTGGGCTTACTACAGGTCAGAGCTACTGAGACGGGTGGATTGGGCTTACTACAGGTCACAGCTACCGAGACGGGTGGACTGGGCTTACTACAGGTCAGAGCTACCGAGACGGGTGGACTGGGCTTACTACAGGTCACAGCTACTGAGACGGGTGGACTGGGCTTACTACAGGTCACAGCTACTGAGACGGGTGGACTGGGCTTACTACAGGTCAGAGCTACTGAGACTGATTGATTGATATGGATAATTATATAGCGCCTACCCTTGGTCGGAGACCAAGCTCTAAGCGCTTAACAAACACGGGGTTATTTGCGCAACAGGCTGCCTACCTGGGTAAAGCCGACTGACGGCTGCCACTGGGCGCTCATCAATGGGTGGACTGGACTTACTACCGTTCAGAGCTGCTGAGATGGGTAGACTGGACTCGCTCACCAAACTAACTTTGAACAAGGTACATTGATATGATGTTAATGTGCGGTGCTAACGTTTGCGGCTTTGAAACAGATGTATCAACTATACCATTTTCGATGTTTTAAAGTGAATGTGTCCAATGCTCGTACGTGTGCCAAAGTTGCTTTTTTTCTTTCTTACATTTTTTTTTTAAACAATGTTAAATCATTTTTTGCGTGTACTGAGTAAATGTCCACGTCTGCTTTGCCACGTCTGGTGCTAAGAGACACCCTCCTGTTTAACACAGCAAAGATTGGATTTGTTTAGACTGCCCTTTCCATTCTGAGATGTGTGCCCTTGTAAAATCGGTTAGTCGTTGGACTGTTTATCCACTGATCATACAGGGTTCGAGGCCCCGTTTCGACACGGTGTAATGTCCTTGGGAAAGGCACTTTGCTCCAATTATCCTCACTCCAACACTTTGTGAATGGGAACCTGGTTTAACTCTCTCCATACGAACGGCGAAAGAGACGACGTTAACAGCGTTTCTCCCCAATTACCACCATCAAAATATTACAAGCGGAAGGCTCTTACACTGAAGAGGTGAATGTTGACAAAGAATACCACAATTCTGACGACGGAAGCTAAAGGTTGGGTCATTCAGACACCCACTGGACATCCGAGGTGTCTGTGTAGAGGAGAAGAGAGGGCTGGTCGTACTGAGTGAGTTAAAACGACGGAAGGAGATGGGTGGGTTCCGCCATCCCATGCCGAGCCCTAGACACGATGGATATGAATATTTCGCTGTAAAATAGTGGGCTGTAAAATAGCAGTGGGACCTTTAACCTTTTAATAAAATATCCATCATCAGGAAAACACAGAGACATTTTCGAAATCTCATTTTGCATTATTTTTTGCATAAAGAGAAATAATTGAAGAAAAAGGAAAGAAAGAAAGAAAAAGAAATGAAGAGAGAGAGAGAGAGAGAGAGAGAGAGAGAGAGAGAGAGAGAGAGAGAGAGAGAGAGAGAGAGAGAGAGAGAGAGGGAAAAATAGGATGATTGGGGACCTGTTGTAAAAGAATAAAAGTCCGAAAAGAACAGAAAAAAAAAAAAAAAATTCGGGGAAAAAGTAAGGTTGTGGACTCAACTCCCCCAAAATGTCGGGAAAGCAATATTATTACTGGGGGTTGGTGGACACACACACACACACACACACACACACACACACACACACACACACACACACACACACATATCCCCATCCCTCCTTGCCCCTCAACCCCTGAACCCGTCCCACCCACTACCCCTCCTTAAAGAAAAAAGCAAAAGAAAAAAAAGAGCGCAGAATTAATGGGTCGATGGTGCTCTGCCCAGCACCCCCTCTACCCCCAACCCGCCACAAACGAAACAACGAAAAAAAAAAAAAAAAAAATCTCAGATTTCCAACGCACCTCCTCCTCCACCACCTCCTCCTCGTCCTCGTCCAGCCCTCCTTCCTTGGGCAGCAGCTTGGTGAAGTAGTTGACGGCCGCGTACTCGATGAGCGCCGCCATGGCGTACACCAGACACATGTACTGAAACACATCCAAAGCTGTGGCGTAGGGCACTCTGGGAAGACCCTCCCTCACAGTCATGCCCACGGCGGCCAGGCTGAGGATCGTCGTCACTCCTGTAGGGCAGAAGGTGGGAAGAGGAAAAGAATTACAGAATGAATGATTGAAGGGTGGTAGGAAGGAAGGAAGGATGGAGAGGGAGGAGACAGGGAGTAAAGAATGAAGGATGGATGGTAGGAACAAAGGAATGAAGGATGGAAGTAAGGAAGGATGGTCGGAAGGTAGGAAGGGCAGAAAGGGTGGAAGGACGGAAGAAAAGAAGGAAGACAGGAAGGAGAGAGAAAGAGAGGGAAGGAAGGAAAGAGCGGAAGGAAGGAAGACGGAAGGAGAGAGAAGTAATGAAGGAAGGAAGGCAGGTAGGAAGGAAAGAAATGGCGGAAGGAAGAAAAGAGGGAAGGAAGGAAGGCAGAAAGGAAGGAAGGTCGTTATTTCTGTACTGAACTGATGTGCATAGGAAGGAAGGAAGAATGGAAAGGACGAAGGAGAGAAGGAATATAGGAATGAACAGCAGACACATGTACTGGAACACGTCCAGAGCCTCTGGCACTCTGGACAGACCCTCCCTCACAGTTATGCCCACGGAGGCCTGCATAAACCACTCTTTGCCGAAAAAAAAACACCAACAAGCATGAGTCACCATTCCTCCAAGAAGAAAGCTGAGCAAATTTCCAAATGATCCTAAACCTAAAGAGTGACCTGCCCATGGATAACGTCAAGCAGCAGGAACAAACAGCTCTGCCATAAAATAATATCTTTTAACTGTTATTGTTTTCTTTTTAATATCATCAGATTCGTTTCCCCATTCATCTGTGTTTTGGTGACGTGAAATCGGAGTTTTTTGTGCGGTGGATTCGGTAGGAGAGTGCTACAAGGTCCATTTGTGCGTCGACCTGTGTTCGTGGCTGTACTTCAGCCATTGTACCGGCGGCCTCTTTAGGAGCGGTGCTCTTCTACCAGAATATTACACGCCACGATTAACACGAAGCCGAAATCAGTATTTACTTTGTTCTTTGTGTGTTAACCCTTTTTTTTCTTTCTTTCTTTTTTTTCCCCCAAACCCTTTTGGGTTTGTTATATTTAGAGGGGTTTTTTTTTGTTTGTTTGTTTGTTTTGTTTTTCTTTCAAATTTCACCCACATTTTTACCCTCATTTGCCCAGTTTCCCCAAACCCTCCATTCATCCACATCTCCCACCCCTTCTAACAGATAATACTCAGATGTATTCATAAATACTTTTACAAAATGTCTTCAATCACCGATATGTGTGACGGGACATTAAACAAAAATTCCTTCCTTCCTTCCTTCCTAAACCTTTTTTGCGAACCCTGTACATAAGAATGAAGAAAGGAAGGAAAAAAGAAAGGAAAGAGGGAAGGAAGGAAGGAAAGAAGGAAGGAAGGAAGGAAGGAAGGAAGGAAGGTAGGGAGAATCGCTTGGAACGTTCCTGTAGATTCTGGGCCCTGCGTGGACTGATAAATAGCTTGTTCACAGTTCACGCATAGCTTGAAGCCAATATGTTTCAATTCAGCGACTAGCTGTGCATCCTCTAACCTTTCTGACCCAGTAAAGATTAAAAGTCCACCCCGCCCTGGCCTGTGTTCTTCGTCTGACACACGCATGTTTTAAATTCCGTGTTTTGGACCAAAGTCCCGAGGTCTCCGAACATCTATACATTACACTCCTTGGTTCTGGACATCTTTACCACATAATATCAGGCAGCAAACCTTTCAATTCTTATCTTGAAAGAAACTCGTTCAAACAATATTTGAAACAATAGGTTCCGCCCCCCCTCTCAATTCCAGACGGTCTGTGTGTGTGTGTGTGTGTGTGTGTGTGTGTGTGTGTGTGTGTGTGAGCGTGTAGTGTGGGTGGAGGGTGGGGGGTGAGGTGGCATAGGTGTGTGAACTGAATACAGGAGCTAAGTGAGGACATGAAAGATCACGATAAGCAAGGAGGAATTGTAAGCCAGCAGACAGTTGTACAGTACTGCATCGATTCGTATTGTATTCTATGGTACTGCTTTTTCCCCCCACACAAAAAAAATTTCTCGGTGTGAAATTCCCGCTACTCTCTCCGAGAAGTGTTCGTCGCCACAGCACAGCGCTTCCTTAGCCCCCAGCCCCTATCCCCATCCCTCCTTTCAAAAATATAATGTCTGCAATTGTTTCACGAGTTTTGGGAATGGATGTGACCCGGGTAGGTTATGCACCTGGCACCGATATTTTGGCTGTTTTCAATGACAGGGGCTCTGAAGGCTGCACAGGTTAAACCAATTAAAAAAATTCTTGTATTGCTTTTCGTGTAAAAAAAAAAAAAAGAAAAAGAAAAAAAGAAAAAAAAAGGTCTGTGTGACATTCCGGAGAGTGCGTTTCTACAGTGCGGTGCCACCCATGTCTCTATTTTTTTTTCTTTTTTTCTTCTTTCCCAAATAAGTTGTTGCAGGTAACATTCTCTTCTATAACTCCATAGCGATGGTAAAACAAATATTCCTGCTGACAGAAAGAAAAGACGAAAGGATGGCACTGCACTAAAGACGAAAGGGTGGCAATGCACTAAAAGGGTGGTACTGCACTAAAGACGAAAGGGTGGCAATGCACTAAAGATGAAAGGGTGGCACTGCACTAACATGGTGGCACTGCACTAAAGACGAAAGGGTGGCAATGCACTAAAGATGAAAGGGTGGCAATGCACTAAATGAGTGGCACTGCACTAACATGGTGGCACTGCACTAAAGATGAAAGGGTGGCAATGCACTAAAAGGGTGGCACTGCACTAACATAGTGGCACTGCACTAAAGATGAAAGGGTGGCAATGCACTAAAGATGAAAGGGTGGCACTGCACTAACATGGTGGCACTGCACTAAAGATGAAAGGGTGGCAATGCACTAACATGGTGGCACTGCACAAAAGACGAAAGGGTGGCAATGCACTAAAGACGAAAGGGTGGCAATGCACTAAAGATGAAAGGGTGGCAATGCACTAAAAGGGTGGCACTGCACTAACATAGTGGCACTGCACTAAAGACGAAAGGGTGGCAATGCACTGTCGTAATGCGATTGTAACGATTGTAACAAAAAGAAATCTGTTATGACAAAAACAGAATAAGATAAAACAAAGATAACAAAAAAAAAAGTAACGCAATACAGTTCAGGACAATGCAAGTCATCATCGTTTTCACTAACACCACCCAGCCTAATCCCGATCTTTACGCTCTTCTTAATTAAGCACCAGGACATCTGATGCTCTGTTGAGAAAACACAATGCATGAGCGCGAGCGGGTGGCAAAGAGACAAAGACACTGTTTCCATTCTGGGGGGTGGTGCTGGTTATTTGTTTTCTTTTCTCTTTCTTGAAATATCCGGATTTTCTTCTACTTCTCTGTCTCTCTCTTTCTGTCTCTCCCTCTCTCTTTTGAAGTGGGAATATTTGCTTTTCCTTTCCACTAGATTAAAGTTTTAATGGTTCTTGGCAAGGCATTTCAACCACTGAGGAAGGGAGCAAATTGACTTCTTAACGTGAAAGTGATGTTCCAGAACAAAGACGAAAATGGTTAGGGGGCTGGTGTGTGTGTTGGTGATGGGGAAGGGTGTGTGCAGCTTACATCGATCTCAATCTTCCCTTGTTTGAAAAGAGCTTTCCAGCTTGTGTGAGAAAAAGGGGCACAGAGAGAGAGAGAGACAGAGAGAGAGACAGACAGAGACAGAGAGACAGAGAGAGAGAGACAGAGAGAGAGAGAGAGAGACAAGAGAAGACAAGACAAGCCAAGCCAAGACAAAATTCTTTATTTTCGAGGATAATAGATAAGCCCTAGCGCACTTTTTTTTCCATCCAGTCCCCGCTCTGAAACTGGGACTATACTGCACAATTTTACATTATATGTGCCATTGCACGCACAACACAATGCAACTTAAAGTCATAGCATGCGAACACAATACTACATAAAGGCATAAGCATGGTAATGATAACACGCACGCACGCACACACACACACACACACACACACACACACACACACACACACATCCACGTTAGTTCAATACGGTGGTCAGCTGCGGACATCGTGACCATCTCCGGCGACCCTCCCCGAACCCTACCGTTTTTTCTCAGGTGTGTGTGTGTGTGTGTGTGTGTGTGTGTGTGTGTGTGTGTGTGTGTGTGTGTGTGTGTGTGTGTGTGTGTGTGTGTGTTCATCGTTCCGCTATCTGCGGGCAGTAGCCTCCGTGTATGCTTTCTGTGTAGTCTACCTCAGCACCGTTGTTTTGGTCGCCTTGCCCGTGCTTGAACGAAAAGTACTGCTGGCGTATTATTATTGTCATTACTATTATTACTATCATTAGTGTTGTCATTATTATCATTATTGCTATTTGTAGTAATAGTAGTAGTGTTATTGTGCTTGAACAAAAAATACTCGTGGTGTTTTATTATTAGCATTATCAATCGTTTGGTGTGTGGTTTGATGTATGTGTCAACTTTTACGTTTCTGGAAACCAACTCGTTGTTTACATCTCTTTTTTTTCTTCTTTTGTTCCTGTTTTTATTTTGTTCTTTTAAAAGATCAGTTTATTTTTTACATTTTCTTTCTTTTTTCTTTTGTTTTAAATTTTTACCATACACAGTTTCAGTTTCAGTAGCTCAAGGAGGCGTCACTGCGTTCGGACAAAACCATATACGCTACACCACATCTGCCAAGCCAAGCAGATGCCTGACCAGCAGTGTAACCCAACGCGCTTAGTCAGGCCTTGAGGCCTTTACCATACACAATGATTTAGTACGTTTAAAAATAAACACTCTATTAAAATAAGTTTATATATATATATATATATATATATATATATATATATATATATATATATATATATATAATGTACGGTTGTTGTTTTTTGTTGTTTTTTGCTCTCCTACCCCCCCTCCCTAAACACTCCCCCCCCTAGCCCCCCCCAAAAAAAAAGTCTTTCTACTACAGCCCCCACCCAACTCCAACCAGTAAATCTGCATTTCAAAAGATTATGGTGAACGTAACAGTTTGAAAAAAAAATAGTTTGAAGAAATGTTCCACACGCATATGTTTGGTAATTGTTCGCATATTATTTAGATTTAGGCCTGACTATAAATGACCCATGGGAACTCAAATTGAGTTTAACGGTGTGAATTATGACAGAAGATAGATCCTACATAATCTCATCTTCAACTATTTTCTTTTAATGTCTAGAAAGTGGCACATCGCTTATAATTGTGAATGGAATTATGGCGGCACTGTCTTCATTTCCGAATGAATCAGAAATACTCATTCTCATCGGTTATAATAAAGAAATTTCACTTGATTCATTCTAACACCAAGAGATATTTCACTAGATTCTTGTTTTTTTAACAGCGTGATAATTCTTATTTTTCTTTGTTCGTGGGCTGCAACTCCAGCGTTCACTCGTATGTACACGAGTGGGCTTTAACGTGTATGGCCGTTTTTACCCCACCATGTAGGCAGCCATACTCCGTTTTCGAAGGTGTGCATGCTGGGTATGTTTTTGTTTTCATAATCCGCCGAACACTGACATGGATAACAGGATCTTTAACGTGCGTATTTGATATTCTGCTTGCGTATACACATGAAGGGGGTTCAGGCACTAGCAGGCCGGCACATATGTTGACCTGAGAGATCGGAAAAATCTCCACCCTTTACCCACCACGTGCTGTTACCGAGATTCGAACCCGGGACCCTCAGATTGAAAGTCCAACGCTTTTAACCACTCGGTTATTGCGCCCGTCAACGGCGTGAAAATAAAATAGATAAACGCTATCTGATATGTGTGATTAAGAAAACATTTTTAAGGAAAAAAAAGGGGGGAATTATGTGTGTTATTTGTTATATTGACTGAACCCTCGCCAGTTGTATCAAAGACGGAAGAAAAAATATAAAAGGGAAAAGAAAGCAATAACAACAACAGGAGAGGCAAGGCCTTCAAGACTCACTTGTGATACACTTTTAAAAAAATCTAATCGTTAAAATGTGTTCTGTATTTGTTAGTATAAAGCTTCGGGGGGTTTTTATTAAAAAAAAACCGAAAAAAAAAAGAAAAACGAAAAAAAAGAAAAGAAAAGAAAAACGAAAAAAAAAAAAAAAAAAAAAAAAAAAAGAAAAAAAAAAAAGTCCTAACGGCAGATTCGAACCGTGTTTGGGTGAGGAGAAACTGTCTTACCACTATCGTGGCTCCTTAACTAACGTTCAAAAATTTAATATTTAAACATACTTTTTTAAAGGGCGATAAATTGCGGTATTCGCAGTAAGAACGCTGTTTAAATCATTATTATTCTGGTGTATCTTGGGCATTCAAAAAATCTTTAAGGGCAATTAAAAATTCTTTTTAAGTCTGCGGTAAAGGAGACGTGGCTATCGCCGCAATCACACTGCAACATTTAGCCGTTTTCTCTGGATCTATTGCGTATTTTGTTAAATTAATAACATGTACAGCCAAGTAGTACTTCTAAACGTCGTATGAAGTGAAAAGGACTTCATTTTGAGAAAAGTCAAGACTGGAAATGTGTACGTTTCATCAAGGGTATTAACTCTCGTGGTTTATTATTTTTAAGGTCAACAACTTGAACAAATGGCGATCTTCGCGTTCGCGAGGAATATGAGCACGCGCTTTGAATATGTATAATTATGTGTACGCAGTTGATCTTTGCCCATGATCTTCAGGGCTCAGCCAATAGATCTATAAAGTCCACTCGTCGTATTGATTTGAGTATTTTCCGAAAAAAGACCACTTGGGCGAATGAACATAGTGAAAACCCTGTTCACTGAGGGTAAAACACACAAGCTTTTTATGCATTGAGTATAATTTCAGAATGTAATGTCTAAGATGAAGAAAATCAGTTTAAAGCAAATTAACCCCCTTAGCATTAATTACAGATTAATTCCCCCCCCCCCCCCCCCCCCTTTAAAAAAAAAAATTATCTGCAGCAAAGACATGCACCAGAAATATAACTTCCATGCTAGCAAAAGAAGTTCCTGTTTGAACAAAAAATGACAAAAATGACTGCTCTTGTTGTTATGTCAGAATATCAGATCAAAGTGCCAAGTTTAGAGAGAAAAAAGAAAAAAAAATCACCAGTAAAATCAGTTTGCATATAATCTGGCTTCTTTTATCATTATTTTTGTGCCCATCCCAGATGTGCAATATTGTTTTAAACAAGATGCCTGGAAAGAACTGAATTTTTCCTATTTTTATGCCAAATTTGGTGTCAACTGACAACGTATTAACAGAGAAAATGGCAATGTTAAAGTCTACCACGAACACACAGACACACGCACACACACAGAGACAACCGAACACCGGGTTAAAACATAGACTCACTGTTTACAAAAAGTGAGTCAAAGACCATGAAAAAACCAACAGACAGAGCAAGTCAGCCAGCCAGCCAGAGGCAGAGAAACAGATCTGTGGGACAGAGAAAGACAGACAGACACAGAATACACCCTTCATCGGTCTGCATGCCCCTTTTCCTTTCCTCACCAGTCAGACGTCGCTCACTTCTCCATTCATTGTCGGCATGGCGGATCAGCCGGAAAGCAATTAACGCGATGCCGGCAAAGTCAACGAAATCGTCTGGAGTCGCTGCCACCACTGAAAATTCCCATCAACCAGTCCTGGGATATGACGCGAACCATTTTCCTCCCATATTTCATCTTTAGCCATCTCTTTGGGTTTTCACTGCTACGTTCGATCAGATTTATCAACTCCAGAAGGCCCGCTAGAGTAGGTGCGCATTTGGTGTTGGCCTTTCACACTGGTTTGTCCGTCACCGGGAATATGTGATCAACTATATCAAACAGCGATGATAAGATTTCTTTGATGAATATTACAGTTATCATGTTGTGGCCATCACACTACGGTGAAGAACAAAAAGCGGTATGAGGGAATGAGTTACCTTAGCTCTTTGTTTCAAATTTAAACTACAAAACTTGATTTACAACTTAAAACTCACCCATATACCACTAGTTAAAACCGATCCATATACCACTAGTTTGTTTCAGAAATATTAAAAAAAAGTCGTAACTGGTAAACCTCTTGACACTTTATTCGAAAAGGATCTTGCTCCCCCCCCCGCCCCCTTCTCTTGGATATATCAGAAGGGTTAAAGTTCCCATAGCCTTTGGCCATTGGGGACAACATAGGGAGGTGGGGCCTAGTCGTCGTCATCTGCACATTTTTCATCCACCTCCCCCCACCCCCCGAGTGAAGTCAGGTATCCACTCACACTTAGGGAGAACGAGGAAAAGCGTACAGCGTACAGAGTGATTTTCCCAAGGAGGACACAACACTACACTAAAACGAAGCCTCGAACTCTCATCACTGTTGAACGCTGGATCAGAAGTCCAACGATAAACCAACTCTGCCACATTGCCTCCTATATATCTGCAATAAGTCACAGGGAGGGGGAGGTAACTGGCTGGCAGTGATAGAAGCTGCCTGCAGGAACCTCACTATGAGGATTAGGGTTAGGGCAGCGCTGCGGAGAGAGCTCAGTGTCAGCAGTGAAATGAGGGCCATTCGTTAAACTGGCAGATCCATGGGAGGCCGTAACGTCAGAGCAGTGAACCAGATAACTGCTGTTATGTGCTGAACATTCTCTCGCGTCATTTTCTCCTTTGTCAGAGCTCAGAGAAGGATTAAAATACATAAATCATTGCATACTCTCTTGGTCTGACTGATGATTCGCCTCTTTTATTGGAGAGACAGACAAACAAACAGAGAGCAGGGAGAGAAAAGATGGTGAAAAGAAGACATGGGGGAAAGAGAAAGAGAGGGAGAGAAAAAGAGAGATAAGAGAGAGAGAGAGAGAGAGAGAGAGAGAGAGAAGGCGATAGAGAAAGAAGAGAGACAGAAACAGACAGACAGACGCTTTGACACTTTGACACTTTAATGTCATTGGCCATGAGGTCCTTATGACACGGGTGAATGCATCAACATACTTTCATTTCATAACAAACCATTATGATAAACGAATGAAATGGTGAAAGCAAATAATGAAACTAAACAAAGTTCCTTCTTTCAAGAAAAATGATAGTACCCAACAGGCCACAAAACACATGATAATTCCGTTCATTAATCTATCAGGGCACAACGCAAAATATTACACCGGCTAAAGAAGAAAATTATCAAAACTATCTGACCACGCAGTTATGCTTTTTAACAGACAGACAGAGGGAGGGGGAAGAAGAAATAAACACAAAAATAGAGAAGGAGACAGATGGGTAATACCATTTCACAGCCGCTCACCCAATTTTCCTTTCTTTGCTCTCCATTCTGGCTTCCCCTCGCTTCTCCATTCATCGTGGGATCAGCGGGAGAGCAATTAATGGGACGCTGGCAGTGTAAACAAGGTTGTCTGGTGCCGCTGCCAAAACTGGAAATTGCTGTCAGTCGAAACTGGGACTGGGGAAGACTGATGTGTACTATTTCCCTCCTATATTTCCTCCTTTGCCATTCTCTGGGTTCTCCTTGCATTTGGCTCTCAAAGCATGACCAGTGTCTTGGGTTTATGCACAGGTAAGGCATCCGCTCCTTTTTGTTGTTGAGGTTTAACGTATTTGGACAAATTCGCATGATTTGACACCTCCTTGAAACTGAAAGTGAAGTAACATCAGTGAGTTTTCAGTGCTGGGGTCAGTTAGATAAATCACACTTAAAGTCTTCATGCTGTTTGTGCACTAGCTTTTAACACTGGCTTGTTAAACACTGAAGATATAATCGACTATTCAAGCAGTAATGACAAGGTCTGTTTGATATATACATATGCTGTTACTGGGTGACTGGAGTGCTGAATTAAATGTTTCAAAAGAAAGTTAACATGAAGGAAATGGGGACACCTGTTTACTGTAACATCCTCTGAAGAATAACAGAGTCAAGGTCTTTGTAATATCTGCTGTATTTGTTTCATTGCCACAAAATCAATAGTTTGAGAAGAAAATAAATATATAAATAGAAAAATAAATAGATAAATGAATAAATAAACAAGCGAAAGAGAAATGGCTGAACTGTTCTTTTCAGTTATGAATTGTCTGTAGCAGTCATTTCCATCAATTGAAACATACCATTTACTTTATCTGTTTCTTTGTTTTTTATTTGGAAGAGACCGATTTTCATTTTGAAATCTGAAAGACGAAAAACCGATTTAACAATTCATAACTGATGTCTATTCCGCTACTTTCTTTTCATGCTGATAATCAAAACTCCCAAATGCCAAAGCATTTCATATTTTGATACTTTTACACGTGTGAGCAAAGTATGCATGAACACATGCATTGGTGAGTTGTGCGTACGTTACAGAATGAAAGACACAGGGGAGAAATAGACAGAGACAGAGATAGAGAAATAAATATGGAAACAGACAGGCAGAGACAGAGCTGAAATGAGAGACAGAGAGAAAACACCCTTCGACAAGCTGGTTGCCCATTTTCGTTGGCATTATCCCCCATCCCCACCCCCTCGCTTTCCCATACATCGCGGGTCTGTTGGATCAGATGCTGAGCAATTAATGCCATGCCGGCAAAGTAAACGAGTTCGTTTGGAGCCACTGCCTTCAGCCATCATCCCTACTTGTGACATGACGCCAACCATTTTGCTCCTGTATTAACTGGGCTTGGGAGACTGACGTGCATCATTTTATCATTTTGTTCCCGCATTCCATCCTTTGCCATCTCTGTGGGATCTCAGCGCTGAGGTCAATCATATAGCGTCGGTGGTGGACTTTCTCACCAGCTTACTCAACACTGTAAAGATTAAATCTACGAATCAACGATTATAAACACTGGTGTATCTCTTTTGTTGTTGTGTACGTTGCTCGTTCACCATTATCACCGGACTGTAGGAGAGGATTGTTTGATTTATATGTGCTCCTCTCATGATTAAAGTTTGGAAACGATGGTGTTACTGTTCCACGTTTGTTCCAATGATGTGCCCCTTTTCTGCTAGAAAACAGTCTGTTGCAGTTGACCAGAAACAGACAATCTTTCATACAACATACTACGTGTGATCACCACGATCTATTCGATCATTGAACGCGTAAACGCCAGCTATTTCGTTCTTAAGTAACATTTTTTGTTTATCTCAATAAAATGTTGTTTTTCTGTAAACACCCAGAGGAAAAGAATATAAATATTATTTTTGTGCAATCCATCATTCCTTCTACATTAGTCTGTTATCTGCCTGTCAGTTACCCAAGAGGTGCCAGAGGGTGTCTCCCAAAGGACAGTTGCCACAATTTCCATGCAGCTACCAAACTTCGATTAGCGGATATGAAGTGATGCGTCGATGCCAACGATATCCTGGTAGGATTAGAACGCGGGCCAAATTCAATGTGGGCCAGGTGACGGTTTGGAAGATTTTGCCCCTCAGAGAGGATGAAGAGATTTGGCTCTGACGTGCCTGGCATAGCTGTCTTGGTCAGTGTTTCAGTTCGTTTTCACCGTGCTAGTTTTCATGCAGCTTGTTCGTGGTCACAAACGTGTGACGGCAGAATACAAATATCTGTGTGTGTGTGTGTGTGTGTGTGTGTGTGTGTGTGTGTGTGTGTGTGTGTGTGTGTGTGTGTGTGTGTGTGTGTGTATGTGTGAGTCTCTGTCTGTCTGTCTCTCTCTCCCTCTGTCTCTAACGCACTCTCTCTTTCTCTCTCTCTGACACCCTCTCTCCATCTGTTTCTCTTCATCACATCTCTCTGTTCCTTTGTCCATGTGAGTCTCTCTCTGTGTCTCTCTCTCCACCATCTTTGTTTCATGTCACTTTCTTATTTTCTGATCTTTTTTTGCGTTTAATTGTGAATGTGTTGAGAATATTAATTTGTAATTTTTTGTTTGATCTTATTATTTTCTCGAAAAAAAAAGTATTTGTATCCTCCCGTCACAAGGACTGTGCAGTCAATGACAGTAAAACCTCAAAGCACACACACTCTCTCTCTCCTCTCTCTTTTTGAATCAAATCTGTTTATGTCTTCAAGCAACAGTAATAACGTTCGTGATTTTTCCTTGTTTTTGTATAAAGCCTTTCAAACTTCAGAGAAATCCCTAATTCGTGAAATGAATATAATCATTTTTGTTATCTGTATTCATGCTTGTTTTGTTGAGTTGTTTTGTTAAATTGCACGATGTTCATGTTTACCTCTGTACTTGGGGCTGAAGCATATATGCGAGTAAACCTATTCCGTTCTCTGTCACTTTTTCTGCCTCTCTTTGTTTCCCTCCCCATGTCTCTTTCTTTGTGTACGTCTCTCTCCCTCTCCCTCCTCTCTCGGCCCCCCTCTCTCTCTCCTCCTTCCCTCCCTATAGACGCGCACTTCATTCACCAAGCAACAACACGGTAATAACCACACAACAGTTAAAATACACATCGCGCGTATTGCACAGATACCAGCGATACCATTTTGTTTCCCCATCTATTCGCCTCACATCATAGTGGGCGAGACAAGGTGTCACAGAGTCTGGCTCAAGGGACCGTGGTTTTCTCGACGTTCCTTAAGTCCATGCTGAGACAAAGAGGACTTCTTGGGACCAGATCACGTCCACCGATTGGATGATTGCAGACTTGGCCAGGATCAACGTTTCAGACACTGCTCTCGTCAGGCCGCAAAGCATGAGCGTTTTGAGTGGGTGGGTGAGCCGTCCTCGTGACCTACTTGGTCGGTATGTTTGAATCGTGTCCAGACATGTGTGTGTGTGTGTGTGTGTGTGTGTGTGTGTGTGTGTGTGTGTGTGTGTGTGTGTGTGTGTGTGTGTGTGTGTGTGTGTGTGTGTGTGTGTGCGTGCGTGCGTGCGTGTGTGTGTGTGTTTGAGCGCGCGAAGGGGGGTCAGGCATAAGTAGGTCTGCTGCTCATATAATTATTGTAATGACTTGGGGGATCGAGAAAAAATCTACACCCTGTACATCCATCAGGCGAGAAGACAGGGATTCGAACCGGGGACCCTCAGACTGAAAGCCCAACGCGCTTTAACCACTCGGCTATTGCTGCCCGTTCATACTTTTGGCAACCCGGATGATGTGGCAGACAAAACAAAAGGAAAAACAGAAAAAGAAGGTATATCCTTACATCGATGGATCCCTGTGGACAGCCGGCACTGGATTCCGACAGACGAACCCGGGTGTGTGTGGCTGTGTGTGTGTGTGTGTGTGTGGGGGGGGGGGGGGGGACTCGGAATGAGCAGCGTGGGAGAAACGTACGCCACTGAAACGGTGCAGGTGATTGGGCAGAGAAAAAAAAAAGAAAAGAAAAAAAAGGTAATGGTGATGCCGACTTACCGAGCAGCACTCTGGCCGGAGCAGCATCCCTGTTGATCCAGAAGGATACCCATGACAGGCTGACGATCAGG
Source organism: Babylonia areolata (assembly GCF_041734735.1). NCBI lineage: Eukaryota > Metazoa > Mollusca > Gastropoda > Neogastropoda > Buccinidae > Babylonia > Babylonia areolata. Next base: position 50,204,110 of record NC_134882.1, on the reverse strand, counting down.
TAGCATGGCACGTAGGTCTCCAGCATGTAGAAGCCCACGGCACGGGACAGGTGGATGTACACACACAGGATGGAGAAGTCCCCTGGAAAGAAAGAAAAAGAAAAAAGAGAGAGAGAGAGAGAGAAAAGTGTCAGTGTCAGTCAGTCACAAGAAGGCGGCGGTCACACAATCCGGTGCAGGATTATCCTTAAACACAGCACCGCATCTGCTTTGGTTAAAAAGAGAGTGGTGGGGGCGGGGGGAGGGGGTGGAGAGAGGGGGGAGAGGGGCGGGGGTGGGGGAGTGCGGGGGGGGGGGGCGGAGGGGGGGGAGGGGGGCAAATGCCTCACCTTCGCAAAATGTCAACGGTATTGGGCTATTTCCTGCGTCCTAAATGGCACAGAGAAAAAGAGGTGGATAGATAGATAGATAGACACAGAAAGAGGAGGAGGAAGAAGGTGAGAGAGAGAAGGGGGGAATAGAGACTGAGAAAGAGAGGGGAAAGTAAGTGACACACAGAGAAGAATGTGGTATACACACAGACCCAGACACACACACACAGACCCAGACCCAGACCAAGATACACACACAGAGACCCAGACCCCCCCGCCACCCCCCCACCCCCCCCCCCCCATACACACACAAACACGCACACATAGATAGACAGACAGACAAAAAGAGACAGAGAGGAAAGGGCGAACGCAACGGGAGAGACACGAAGTCAGAAACGGAGATAGAGATACAAAGAGACAGCGGCAGAGAGAGAGAGAGAGAGAGAGAGAGAGAGAGAGAGAGATACATAGATACATAGGGAGAGAGAAAGAGAGAGGTGGGGGGCAAAGGAAAGAGAGAGACTGGGAAAAGCGGAGAGAAACAAACAGAAAGGGACTGAGAAAGAGAAAATGAATGCAGAGAAAGAGACCGAGAAAGAAGATTAGAAAATGGGAGAGAGAGAGAGACAGAGACAGAGACAGCCAAACAGACAGACAGCGACATACAGACAGAGGCAGAGAGAAGGGAAGAACGCAGAGGAAGAGAGAGGAAGAGAGAGAGAGAGAGAGAGAGAGAGAGAGAGAGAGAGAGAGAGATTAAAAAACTTAATTACTCAAGGATAAAGATTTTAGTCATCGCCTAGTCTTCCAATCTGTCCTTGTGACAACAATAACATTAACAACATTAACGATAAAAACACAACAATGATTTTGTAAGCACTACTACTTTTACTACTACTACTACTACTACTACCTTCTACTACTAATACTACGGAGAGAGAGACAGACAGACAGACAGACATACAGACAGACAGACAGTCAAACAGACAAACAGACAGACATACAGAGATAAACTGAAGCCGGCACATACATCTGAACTCTCCTCACAAAGCAGGCATCTTTCCACACGGAATAGAAGCCAGTTCATTTCCAATGACAAGACCCCCCCCCCCCCCCCCCCCCCGCCCACCCTGACCCCCCCCCCCCACCCCCCTTGTCCTTCCTGCTGCTCCAACATTTCAGCAAACCCTCTGGGGTCATCTGATATTCCTCACCATCATTTTGTTCTCTCGCCCTTTCTGCATGCGGTGCCAGTTCAGACTCATTCTTCATCTTCCTCCATGGAGCATGTGCGGTCGTTCTTTGTCCAGCCTCTGTCTCTCAACTCTCTCTGTCTCTGTCTCTCTCTTTCTGCATGCAATGCCAGTTCGGAATCATTCTTCATCTTCCTCCATGGAGCATGTGTGGTCATTCTTTGTCCTCTCTCTCTCTCTACTCTCTCTCTCTCTCTCGCTCTTCCCTCTCTTTCACTCTGCTTGTCTCTACCTGTTAGCCCGTGTCTCTGCTTGTCTATCCTCTTTTCTGTCTGTCTCTGCCTCACCCCTCACGAAAGAAGAAGAAGAAGAAGCAGAAGACATAGACCAGAAAAAGAAGTGCAGGCTGGAGAAGAGAGACTTACAAGAAACGATGTCAGGGTACTGGATGGTTATACTGAATGCGCACATTTTTTTTTTCTAAAACAGATGTGCTGTAGCGTATATGGACAGTACAACCCACACGCTTTGACACGTCCTTCAAACTGAAACTGAAGGTCTTCCTTGTAGCTAAGTTCCGCATCTTTTGCAAAGCACCGTTCGAAACAGTCAGTCACACGGGCATTGCCTGGTGCAGACAACGACACTGAACTAGAATTTTGTGATTTTTCTTTATCTGCAGTTAGACGGTGACATTTTTTTACCTACAAACCTCACCCTCCAAACCAAACCAAACTGTTGCATTCTCTCGGCTTGTCAGTTCCCCTCTAAACTTGCGAGCTGCAGATTCTGACTGCACAACTCCGAGGGAAGCTCCAAGCTGCAGAAATGAGGTGTTTTAGAAGACTTTTTGGCATTTCGTTCACTGACCGCATCACTAATGAGAATGTGCTCAGAAGACGGAGACAGCACAGGAGCCATTACAAACACCTGCTGTCTGCTGTAAAGAAGAGAAAACGGAAATGGTATGGCCACGTAACAAGAAATTGTGGCCTCTCCAAGACAATCCTCCAAGAAACAGTTCAAGGAAAGAGAAGAAGGGAACGCCAGAGAAAGAGGTGGACAGATAACATACTTGAGTGGGCGAGGAAAACCTTCGCCCCAAACCCAGGCGTTTGCTAATGACCAGGACAAGTGGAGGTTTCTTGTTCGGCGATCCATCACGCAGCGCCCCAACAGAATGGAAATCTCTGATCATCAAGGGGACTACAGAAGTGATGGCCTTGAGGTAACGCGTCCGCCTAGGAAACAAGAGAATCTGAGCGCACTGGTTCGAATCCCAGCATAGTTGCCAGTATTTCCGTCCCCTCCACTCGACCTTGAGTGGTGGTCTGTGCGCTAGTCATTCGGATAAGACGATAAATCGAGGTCCCGTGTGCAGCATGCACTGAGAGCACGTAAAAGAACCCACAGGAACAAAAGGGTTATCCCTGGCAAAATTCTGTAAAAAAAAAAAAATCCGCTTCGATAGGAAAACAAATAAAAATACTGCAGCCAGGGAAAAAAAAGGAAAAAAAGGGGGTGGCGCTGTCAGCGTAGCGACGCGTTCTCCCTGGAGTGAGTAGCTTGAATTTCACACAGAGAAATCTGTTGTGACAAAACAAAAGTAACACAATACAATACAATACAATGCAATACGATACAATACAACACAATACAATGCAACACATCGCAATACAATAGACTCATCATGACGGGAACAACACAGACAACAGCCTGGAAGCCTGCCCCAAGGCAGCAGCCACTGACCCAGGCGGTTGGAGCGGGTGGTGTTGTGCACGTCGATCTCCCCCATGGCGAACTGCGACATGGTCACGTTGGGGTCCACGTCCACGGCGGGGGCGTTCTTCAGCCACCGGTACACGATCTCCTGGGTGGTGTAGCCAACTGGCCGGACAACACGCACCGCACAGGCACACACACACACACACACACACACACACACACATGTACATGTGCACACATACGCACGTACGTAGGCGCACACACACACGCACAAATTATAAAGAAAAAAACACACACAAATTACAAAGAACACACACACACACACACACACACACACACACACACACACACACACCATCCATTTAAGCAATTTGCACACGCGCATATACACATAAACTATACATTTTTATAATAAAACAAACAACAGGTACAATAACTAACTAACCAACCAACTCACTAACTTACTAAAATAAAGTGAAATATAGGCATATATATTATAAAACAAACAGCACCTCCCCCCCCCCCCAACTAACTAACCAACTAATCAACTTACCAACAAACCAACCAATCAATCAACCAACCAATTAATTAAAATATAATGAACTAAAGGCATCCATTATAAAAACAAACAGCAGGCACAAAAATCTAGCCAACCAACCAACAAACTAACTAATTGAAATGAAATAAAATAAAATAAAACAAATAAAATAAAATAAAATAAAACAGAATAAAATAAAACAAAATAAAAATGTGTACATGACACTCACAGCTGCCGATGTACAGTGGACAGATGGCGGAGTCCATGGGATACCGCGACAGTCGCATGGGACACCGTGCGTGTATGGTCAGCCTGGCCACAGACAGAAACAGAAAGGTTAAGGTGAAAAAAAAAGGTTAAAGGTCTCTTAGCCTTTTGCGGCCATCGGGGCGGTGAATTCATTGTCACTGCGTCCAGGGCTCGGCTCAGGAAGGCGCCCATTCGTGTTCTTTCGCCGTTTTAACCTTAACCCTACCCGAAGTCAGGTATCCCATTTCACACCGGGGTAAAGTGCTTTCCCAAAGGACACAACACCATGCCGAAACGGGGCTTGGAACCATGATCACTGGTGAACACTGGATTAGAAGTCAAATTCCTTGCTCCAAAACTGCTTGCTTTTACCAAAGACACAACACCATGCCGAAACGAACCATGATCACTGGTGAACACTGGATTAGAAGTCAAATTCCTTGCTCCAAAAATGCTTGCTTTTACCAAAGACACAACACCATGCTGAAATGGGGACCCTCGAACCCTGGTCAGTGGTGAACACTGTGATTCTGCCCACGGAGCCTCCAAAAGGAAAGACCGACACTCAATCCATTGACTGCTAAACCCCGGTGTATGGGATCAGCCTGGCATCAGTTTTATTTCCTTTTTTTGCCCGCTGCTTAAAAAACGTAGAATTCAACGACATCATCGATTTCGCTGACCAAACGCAATGTAATCGCACGAAGGTAAGCCCAGATAAAGACTGGTGACCGACACCCTGACATGTAAGCTCGGTATTTCCTCAGTGAGGTGACACACCTCTTCTGATCAGCGTAGCTGTCCGCAGCAAAGGTTAAACGATATACAGATGAATATCAATACATAAATATTCATTTATGTACTCATTGTGTTTATGATCTGGCTTGGATGTTACGACTGGTTTTATTCATGCGATGTTTAGATTATTTTCTTTTCAATGTGATAATGAT
>NC_134882.1:50194144-50196644 GCF_041734735.1 Babylonia areolata | reverse complement strand
CAGTGAAATCGATAATATAATCTTCACAACGTCTTGCTCTGCTTGGGCAAACAGTCTGTGTGTGCCCTTCATTTTTGGGCCCAGCCGGTTTTATCAGATTGGATCAGCCGTTTAATAGTCCGTCATGTCTGCCCGATGACATTCTCTGCCGATAAGATGCGGCTCCTGTATCCATATCCTATTTCATCCAGCGGAGTATTTATTGGGTAGGGTGGGAAAAGGTGTTTTCAAAAAATACGGTCTGAACTTCATTGCTGATCATATATATATTTTGCTCGAAGGCGGGGAGATGCGAATAAAACAGAAGGTGGTTTTGAATCTGTTGTCTTTTCATTAATCATTTGCTGATGTAGTGTGGTTTTCGACGTTCAAAAACACGAGAAATAAAGCAAATAGTTAATCTTTCAAATCTTTCAAAGCGACAATAAACCGAGGTCCCTGTGTGTTGCACGCAGTAAGCGCATGTAAAAGAAACTACATTCAAGAAAACGGCTCTCTGGCCAATTCTGTAGAAACAAACGCATTTTGATTGTAAAACACACTTACAAACAGACCAAAATAAGAAAAGGTGGCGCTGCACTGTGGCGAAGGGCTCTCCTTAGGGCGAACAGCCTGAATTTCACACACGTAAATCTGTTATTACAAAAATAAGTAACACAATACAAATACAATATGACGTGGATCAAATGCAGGGAAAGTCGAAAAGCATTGAAACGCGGTTGGTTTAAATGTTTTCTTTTCATTAATCTTTTGCTTGTGATCTTCAATCTTCAACGTTAAGAAAAACCAAAGGAACCATGGGCATTCTTAAAAAAAATTCGCATGAATGAGAAAATATCGGAGGCTAATACAGAATCAGAAGTCAAACGCGGAAACGATTCTGCCACGGCGCCTTGTAACTGGAGCAAAAGTGGACAATGAAAATGCAAACGCTAAAACTGAAAGAATGACGATTAACTGGAAGCGACGACAAAGACAGGATCATGGATATGGACAATGGGAGACTGAAACATAGAAGGCAAAACAGTCCAACCAACCCACCAACAAACAAACTCTCCAGCAGATCGACTGATTGGATAAGTTGGTAGGTCAGTCAGTCAGTAGATTAGTATACATGTAAAAAGCAATCCAACCAACCCACGAACCCACACGTAAACTGAATTGTTACATACAAACCAGTTAACCAACCGACCAACTATCTGACTGACAGGGTAAGTGAATAAGTTAAGCAAGTAAATAAACCACCAAACAGTCCATCAAAACGGGATTAACATGTTAAAAAAAAAGTAAAAGAAAGAAAGAAATCTAAAGCCGACATCAGTGGACGGAAAGAGCACAAGTCACATTAACAAAGATAGCGCTGAGGCTATGACTGACTGAACACAGCAGATATCTACCGACAAGACCGGAACCACGACATCTCAGAACAGGAAGCCGACAGACAGCTGAGTAGGAGAGAGGTGAGGGTGGGGGTGGGAGGAAGAGGGGGATGGTTTGGAGGGGGAGGTGGGAAAACGGAAGTGGGGAGGCGGAAGAGGGGGTGTGGGAAGCGACGGGGTGGGGGGCAAGGGAGAGAAACAGAAACCTTTACAGAAGTGTCATTTGTATTTTGTCACATCGATGTCACTCTCAGTGCGTTCACACACTGTAGGATTCGCGAATCACGGGGGCTTGCGGAGACAACTGGACGTGATTCCAACGTTCTGAACGATCGGCTAGTGCGGTCATCACCGTTCGAGTGTGGGGCAACGGCTAAAAGGTAACGCATCCGACTAGGAAGCGATTGTCTTCGGTTTTGAGTCACATATACGGACCGGTATCTTCTATTATCCCCCCTCCTCTAGACCATGCATGGTGGTTTGAGCGCTAGTTTTCCGTATGGGCCGATGAACCCAGGTCCCGTCTACTATGTATTCGTGGCGCACGTAAAAGAACCCATGGCAACTAAGTGGTTTTCCGTGACCAAATTATGCAGAAAATTCCACTTGGATAGTAAATCAATACACTTCCATACGAAAAGGGTGGCGATGTGCATTGGCCATGTGCGTTCCGAGAGACAGTAACGAGAATTTCACACAGAGAAATCTGTTGGGACAAAAAGTAATACAGTTTGATACAGAAGGAGAAGACATCTTCCCATGGTGTTGGAACAGAACTCACGTTTTTGGAGCAGAAGAAATCTAAATGGAAATATATTCAGGCTACTTCGATTCTTTAGTTAAGGGAGTGGATACTAATTATAAAGTGTGTGTCAATTTCAAGAGAGAAAAAAAGTGATAAAATCTTTCAAGTAAGTATACACACAAGCGCACAGGCGTACTTAGAATGAAGCTGCTTTGTTTTTCTAACTTCTTTGCTGCAGTGTGTGTGAGGGAGAGCAGAGACGGGAGAGGGATGGGGGGGGTGGGGGGGTGGGGGGGGGGGAGGGCCCAAACGCGTGCACGCGTGCGGGATTATTTATCGTACGCACTTATGACATACTTTAATCAAGCACTAAAGC
>NC_134882.1:50169144-50189144 GCF_041734735.1 Babylonia areolata | reverse complement strand
AGACAGGGACATAGAAACAGAGACACAAGGAGAGAGACAGAAAAGGAGAGAGAGAGAGAGGGCGTGGGGAGGGGGGGGGGTCAGAGACAGAGAGAGTAAAGCACTAGCTAAGATTAAATAACAGTTATGAACAAACGTGTTGATAAACATTTGAAACTTGGAAACGCGAAAAAGGAGGTTTTCCCGGTCCTGTCTCAAGCCAGACACAAACGGAAGACCTTGACACAACTTGTTCGCGGGCTGTGGCATGAAGGGCCCTCGTGCCCAAACATCGACCACGTCTTGAGAAAATGCCATGTCTTGAAAAATCGACCCACAGGATTGAACACGTGGGAGGCAGCACACTACAGGAAGCTGTTTCTGACATAATTCATCTCTTTGTATGAAGACTTTTCCGGAGCTGAACCAGGGTGTGTTATCGGAAAAGGAAAAAAAAAAAAACAAGAAAGAAAAAAACAGGAAGAGAAAAAAGAAGAAGAAGAAGAAGAGGAAGAAAGCAACAGCGGGGGTTCAAGAGGAAAAGAAGCCTAAAATGGTGACAAGCAAGGAAACTCTCTTGAAATGTGTCACGTGTTGTGAAGAGTTGCCTCCTACATGACCACCTGTGCTTGTCACAATGATGAACATAAAAATGTCGTCACATGAAAATAACAAACAAAATCACAAAAAACCCAACTTTTCGCGGCTTCTTGAATCTAATGAATGTCAGACCACATTAATTGTGCGCATGGCGTCAGTTGCGTGCAAGTCGACGGAGAGTTTATTTTTCTTCTTCTTTTCATTACAAAAAAAGTGTTGTGTGTGTGTGTCTTTCTTCATTTACACACACACACACACACACACACACACACACACACACACACAGATTCAACTTTCTGGCCGTGTGTTTTCTATCCATACACATCTTTGCGTTTATTTTCTTATTTGTCGGTGTCTTACGTATCTTTCAGTTGTATTGTGTTAAAAATATTTGTTCATTTTAACGACTTATTACCATTCGTTTCAAGTAAATATATTTTTTACATGCTTCGGAAAGGCTCTCCAGGCCTGGTCAAGGGGCCTGGCATCTGTCTGCCCCCCCCCCCCCCCCCGCCCCCCCATCCCCACCTCCCCCCCACGGCCCCTTCTTTTTTTTTTTTATAAGCGGATGTGGTGTAGCGTATATGGATCAGTCCGCACCCTTTTTCACCTCCAGGAGTCTGAAAAACAAAACAAAACAATTATACAAAACAACAACAACAACAACGAAAGTGTTTGTTTTATTAGCTGAAGTAATGGTCGTTTCTTGTTTCGTGCCAGACACCTGTTCGTGTTTCTGTTTCTGCTGGCTTGTGCTTCAACTTTGGTGAAAAAAGATCAGTGTGGCATTTGTTAAATTGTAATTCGTATTCTTTGTGTACTGTTCAGTGATGCAATTGGTCTTGACTGATAGAGGTAATGTAATTCAATGAGGAAGAAGCCTAAATACAGAATAGTGAATGACATGTTGACCTCAATTGTCACGGGTAAGCACACCTTTTCAGCAGCAGTCGAAGGGTTCAACGAAGCGGTCACTGGGTCTTCCGACATGGTGAATTACGCTACTGTAATTTCAACCACTCTTGCTGAAGTACACCTCGTCAACAAATATAACCACCCCAATCCAGTTTCTCCACCAGCTACAGCAACATTACTCATGATGCTGAACACAAAGACGACAACAATCATGGTTGTCAGAAGCTGATAAAGATGATGCTAGTTAGATATCCGTCGTATGTGTATATGTTCTTCTGTGCTGCGCCCAAATAACTTTTCACAGAGTCTGAAGAGAAGAAGAAGAAGAAGAAGAAGAAGAAGAAGAAGAAGAAGAAGAAGAAATTTTAAACAGGAATTTTGTTATATTTTCGAATTTTATTTGCCTTGTGACATAAGAATCATATATAAAGAATTATACACAAAGACGACAACAACCACTTTGTCTTTGCCACTCAATCTCTCTTCCTTCCACAGTCTCCCTCAGCGGCACCGGCATTCCTCTGTCCTCCTCCATCCGCAATCTTGGTGTTATACTCGACCAGTGTCTTTCCTATCAGCAACACGTTGCAAATATATGCAAACCGTATTCCTTTGAAATTCGCAGGATTGCATCCATTCACACGTCTCCTGACTGAAGATGCAACCAAAGCTCTCCTCTGTGTCTTTGTGCTGTCCCGCCTGGATTATTGTAATTCCCTACTTGTCGGTTCACCCAGCTACCTCAATGCTAGGTTCAGAAAGTCCAGAACTATGCTGCTCGTCTTGTCTTTCGTTCCTTTAAATTTGATCACGTCTCTCCTCTCCTTTATGCTCTACACTGGCTCCCAGTACAAGAAAGAATTATTTACAAAGTCGTCTCTCTTTGTTTCATGTCCAGTGAGGTTTCTGGTCCACAGTATCTTTCTGATCTCATTCATCCCTACATACCCTCACGTCAACTCCGCTCTTCGTCTGACACCCGCATGCTTAGGATCCCCCCTGCTCGAACCAAAACATATGGCCAACGCAGTTTTTCATACCAAGCCCCCGTTCTTTGGAATCAACTTACTCAGCCTCTCCGTCACTCATCTTCGCTGCAGTTTATCAAATCCAGTCTTTTCCCCTCCTGAATAATTCTCAACTGCTCATCCCTTTCAAGTATGAACTAAAATGACTATTAGTGAGTGAGATAGCTTTGATAGTTTCAGAATTTGTTGGTTGTATTTTTGATTGTGTGCTATTTATGACTGCGTGCTATTATTTATATTTGTATTTCTTTTTATCACAACAGATTTCCCTGTGTGAAATTCGGGCTGCTTTTCCCAGGAACAGAGCGTCGCTACACTACAGCCCACCCAATGTTTTTGGTATCTTTTCCTGCGTGCAGTTTTACTTGTTTTTCCTCTCGAAGTGGATTTTTCTACAGAATTTTGTCAGGAACAACCCTTTTGTTGCCGTGGGTTCTTTTACGTGCGCTAAGTGCATGCTGCACACGGGAACTCGGTTAGTCGTCTCATCCGAATGACTAGCGTCCAGACCACCAGTCAAGGTCTGGTGGAGGGGGAGAAAATATTCGAACCAGCGCGCTCAGATTCTCTCGCTTCCTAGGCGGACGCGTTACCTCTTGGCCATCACTCCACATTACACATTCCCATTTTTGTGTGAGTGCGTGCGCGTGTGCTTGTGTGTGTGTGTGTGTGTGTGTGTGTGTGTGTGTGTGTGTGTGTGTGTGTGTGTGTGTGTGTGTGTGTGTGTGTGATGAATAATTTTCAATAATGTTTGGTGTTTCATATTCAATTTTTCCTTTTTGATATTTACGTATGTGTTATATTTGTAAACGCCTATGGCCTATTTTAAAGATTAGGCGCAAATGCTCAAAATAATAATAATACGGTTATGTATATGATTATAAACATCAGACGACGATAGTGGAAGTTGAGACAGTGCGAAATGAAAACGATCTCCCAGCCACAAACATGCAGCACTCACACACACACACACACACACACACACAAACGGAACTGGCACCAGGTCTTAAGAAAGCAATCACCATCAAACTGACGGTTGCCCTGGGGAAGAAAAGAAGATGCGAGAAAGGGGGGAGGGGAGAGGATAGGGGGATAAGAGGGGTTGGATTAGAGGACGGGGGTGGGGGGTGGGGGTTACGAATAGATGTGCCAGTTTGAGATGGGCGGGGGAGCCGATTGAGGTGTGTGTGTGTGGAGGGGAGGAGTATGTGGATGAGCAAGGGGGTGGGAGAGAGACGTTCTCCTCAACGAGCGGCTTTCGATCCCAGCTCCTCCTCCTCCTCCTCCCTCAGACAATCCTCCCACCTTCTGGAGGTGTTGAAGCTGCTCCAAGATGCTCTCGAGTCCTCCACTCGTGGCTGCCAGAGCGGCATTTCTTTTTGTGTGTGGTGTTGTCCCTTCCCGGAATTCATTCCTACCTCTCCTGCCTTCCCCTTTCTCTCTCCAGGCAGAGTGAGAGGAAGGGAAGGATTTCCTCTTGACCCCGCCTGACGCTTTTCACGTGTTCTGTCCTTCGTCAGCGCTCTTCTTTCTTTCTTGCTTTCTCCCCTTTCTTTTTTTTTTCTTTATTTCTTTCTTTCTTTTCAATCTTTCTTCTTTCCTTTCTTTCTTTCTTTCTTTTTTTCCTCTTTTTTTTTTGGTTTTGTTTTTGTGTTGTTGTTGACAGGATAGATAGGGGAGAAGGGATTAAGAGCAGGACGGTGAAAAAGAAGATTCCGAGAAAATGAGATAAGGGGGAAGGGAAGCGGGGAGGGCTGGGGGGCGATAGGGAGAGAGACAGAGAGGGAGAGAGAGAGAGTGAGAAAGAGAGAGCGAGAGAGACAGAGACAGAGGCAGAGAGAGGGAGACTGAAAGAGAAAGAGGAAGAGTGAGAGAGAGAGAGAGACTGACAGAGAGAGAGATAGATAGAGAGAGAAAGAGACAGAAACAGAGACAGAGAAGGAAAGACAAATGGACAGACAGAGACAGAGAGACGTTGAGATATCAAATTATTTTCTGAAACATATCTTTTAGTTGATCAGTGTGTGTGCCTGTCATCGCTTTGTTCTCGTGGTTATCTTTTTTTTTTTTTTTCATTGATTAAAAAAAAGTCAGAAATCACACGGCCAGCAAGCAAGCGAGCGAGCGAGCGAGCGAGAGAGAGAGAGATTGAGAGAGAGAGAGACTGAGAGAGAGACAGACACAGAGAGACAGAGACAGAGTACGGGAGATAACAGAAAACCATCAAAACAAACCGTCATGAGATTTTGAAGCTGCAGTCGAGCACACCTGCTCCTTTTGTTATGATCCAAAAATAATTCTTTTCACAAAAAAAAAAAAAAAAAAAAAAAAAAATCCAGAGGCTCCTCTGTCTGTCTGTCTATTCATGTAGATATCTATACGAAACGAACACAGATGGAAAGACGATTCTCCAACTATATACCTTCCCCTCTTACCATAGAGTTTGACTTGAGGGGAGACATACGGAAGGAACAGAAATAGCTCATAACCTGAAAGCAGATCTCTTTGTCATGCGCCTCAACTTTTCCATCTGTCCTGCAGCCTTCAGAAAGACTACGTGCACATCGAAACATCTGCTTTTCTTTTTCCAGTCTCGCTCTCCAGAGAACTGGAAACTGATGTATGAGCCAGCGCATGTTGATAGCCATGTCAGAGTGTGGACACGACGGGCCGTTAAACGGCTGATCGGCTGTTGATAAAACTGCTCGGCCAAAATGAATCGATCACACACACACACACACACACACACACACCGGTTTGCCCCGTGGAGCTGAAGCCGTCAAAGTGATTATCGTCCATCCCATCATGGATTTCAGCAGGCGTTGAGATCAGCTCCTGTTTTGTGTATACGATGAAAGCCTGTCGCCTGTCACCATCTGAAAGATGGGAGTATGGGAATGATGACGCACAGACCCAGGCACACTCAACAACACAGTTACGCTCGCACGCATGCACACACACATACACTCACACACGCAAGCACGCGCGCATGCACACACAGACAGACACAGCAATACATGTTTTCATGATTTGTTTTTGAATATCTCAATCTATGTGGTTTCAATGGGGTTACACCCAGTCTGACTCCTGAAAGATTAAGAAAAGAGAGAGGTAGAGAGGAGGGGAATTAATTGGACGTCTAGATGCTGTCACTGGAGGTTTTAATGATTGTGCTGTCCTGTCCCCTCGCCAACTCTCTCTCTCTCTCTCTCTCTCTCTCTCTCTCTCTCTCTCTGTCCAGGGCTGGGTGGAAAAAAGCATGTGTACTTGCTTATCTCAATACCCTGGTGAAATAAAATTTCGTTTCGTTTCGTTTCGCTTCGTTTCTCTCTCTCTCTCTCTCTCTCTCTCTCTCTCTCTCGATTAATGTGTGTGTGTGTGTGTGTGTGTGTGTGTGTGTGTGTGTGTGTGTGTGTGTGTGTGTGTGTGAAATGTACACACATACTACATATGTATGTACGTACACACATTCAGATATGCAGGCATAAACATATACACGTACATGCGTACATTAATACATGCAAACACATGAATACATGCTCACATTTACACATACATGCGCACATGCAAAGCCTAGTAATCTTTCATTCTTGTCGCGAATAGTTTGATAACACCAGAAGACTAACCCCCAGGGACAGATACACTGGGTAAGCTGATACTATCGCATTCCACCTCTGGAAGAAAGAAAATATTCTTTTCGGTCTCACGACAGCGGAACCAAATGCAAAAATTCATTTCGATTTTCATTGTTCTGGAATAGTTTTTTTTTTCCGGCAGCACACTTTCCACCAGCATATCATGTTAGCAGCGTTGCGCGATACAAACAAACCCTGCTTTCTTAACCTCTTAACCGCCAGACTTTGGCGAAACGAGATCAGCGTGGTATCACTCCAATGTGCAATTACCACTTTTGGTGTAGTTGTCAATTGTTTAATTGATTTTGCCGAACAAAAAATAACAAGTCCAAATAAAAAGATGATGACTGATATCCTATCCAATACGCTCTGTTTTATCACAGTACTTCACAGGCAAGAATACTTGTCTGCAGCAGTTAACTGATTAAGCCGACTTAATGGGATTATTTTCGTTAATCAGAATGAAATGCACCAAGCACCCATAAAAGTTAAAAGGAGGGGGGGGAAGTCCGTCCTGTTGAAAAACCACATTGTTTTAAACAAAAAAACAACAACAACAAAAATAACAACAACAAAACACAAAAAACCAGCAAACAAACAACAACAAAAAATGTGGTCCAATGTGCTGTTTGATGGATTGGCGCACTTGTTTGTTGTTGATATAACCACTGTGATAAGGAACACTGCCGTCAAAAAAACAACACACATAAAATTACAAAGCCTCGTACCACATCGGCAGGGTATCTGTGTGTAATGCTGTATGACCTGAAACTATTCCTGAATTCTCTTTCCCTCGGAGGTGCAGGGTATTAGTATCACATTAGTTTTTGTTGTCCTCCTCCCCAACTAGGATTTTCCCCTTGGCTTAGTTTGAGTGCTTTGGTGCAAGTGCTCGTCATTAGAGCGCATGATAAATAGGACACATTGTGCAACCCTGCTCCACCCCCAGCCCCAGCTCCTACACACACAAAGTAATTTTCAGTTTCAGTTTCCCGGGTTCGAATCTCGGTAACGGAACCTGGTGGGTAAAGGGTGGAGATTTTTCCAATCTCCCAGGACTACATATGTGCAGACCTGCTTGTGGCTGAACCCCCTTCGTGTGTACGCATTATGAAGATCAAGTACATACGTTAAATATCCTGTTGTCCATGTCAGCGTTCGGTGGATTATGGAAGCAAGAAGACACCCCCGAAAACGGCGTATGGCGGGTAAAAACGGTCATACAAGTAAAAACACCACTCGTGTACATGCGAGTGAACGTGGGAGTTACAGTCCACGAAGAAGAAGAAGAAGAAGAGTGCTGGAATGATGGTCAGTTGCTCTACGAACCTCGTGATTCGCGATTCCTATAGTGTGTAGCGGATTAAGAGTGGGGACTTTTCAAATGTCTTCAGTTAACATGACTTGTTATATAGATGTGCTCATTTCGTAACCATCCCAACATCCGAACCATTGTGTGTATACTCACGTACGAGATCTAATCCCTGTTTACTAATTGAAGATAACAGGTACATACCAAGCCTACATTCCTCTTTCCAACCCTCGAAAGTGCAGTGTCACTGCCTAAATAGATGGGTACAAAATCTTTGCACCAATAAAATTTTATAATGGAAACGAGAGTAAACATGGGTCTTTGCTGCCTTTCAACAGAGAAGAAGCATACGAAGAAGAAGAAGCAGAAGAAAAAGAAACAGAAGAACAAGAGCATGGACAAAAAGAACAAGAACAAGACGAACAAGAGCAAGAACATGAAGAAAAAGAAGATAAACATAAACAAGAAAATTAAGAAAACAACAACACGAAAGCAACAACAACCAGTGAATGAAGAAATTCGCATGTAACCTCCCCCCCTCCCCCCTGCAGGCATTCCCATGACATCGATACTGACTGTCCCCACACATCTAACAAGATCCATCACCTGCGCCCACATCTGGACACTGCCCTGATAAAATCACGTGGACAGCAAATCAAGTTCTGCGCCCGGTGAGTGGTGGAGGTGGCTTTGTGAAATACATTCTGCTGAACAATCTGAGTGCTCGGCCAAGCATTTCCCCCCTTGTAGAGGTTCAGGGTATTAGTGTCATTTTCCCTCCCTTGCGGTGTTTCCCCCCCCCCCCCCCCCCCGCCCCCCCTTTCTTATTTCTTGTCTGGGGTCCATGAATTATCTGGTATCCCTGATTCGTATCTGGAATATGGTTGGTATTCCCTGAACTACTTGTGGCTGCAACATCAGCTGCATCATCACCGTCATCAACAGAAAACAGGAGCAGAACGACAAAGACACTACTTTGATAATAATATTAGCAATAATAACAATAATAAAAACGGAAGAGGAGGAGGACGAGGAGGATGGAAGATCAGTGGAAAAGAAGAAGGATGACGACCGCGAAGACGACAACGAAAATCACAGTAACCATAATGATAGTTTAGCTCTTGTGTCCTATAAGTTTCTTTACTTCTTCATTTTATAAATTCCATGTACGTAGATTATATATGCAGTGCTTTCATACATGTCCATACAATTTAAATGTGATTGCTGTTATTTCAGTTGTTTACGAAGAATTCTGTGTACAAAGCTATTGCACCGAGGATACAGCAGTACTTAGTAGTTTCTCTGTGAGCCTCCGTGTTTGTGTGTTCGCGTGTCTGTGCTTGCTCTCTCTCTCTCTCTCTCTCTCTGGGTGGAGAGAGCGTGTGCATGTGTATGGATATGAATGTATGAATGCGTTCGTTTTATTACTTTTTTTTTACGATGTTAATGATGATGGTGGTGATCATTCTTCGTTGTAGTAGCAGTGGATGTAGCAGTGTTAACAAAATTATTATTTTTGTGTCGTTATCGTTAATGTTGTTATTGTTATTGTTGTCACAAGGACAGAGTGGAAGACTGGGCGATGCCTAAAATCTTTATCCTTGAGTAATAAAGTTTTTGAATCTTGAATCTTGAATATCTCTCTCTCTCTCTCTCTCTCTGTGTATGTGGGAAGGGGGTGGGGGAAGAACCCTTAGTGGGGAAACAAAAAGCACGAGGTGTAACATGGGAGTTGCAATTAGGCAAGGTGAACAAAATTTTCGGCAACAGAATCATGGCACGAACGCACGCACGCGCGCGCACACAAACACGCACGCGCGCGCACGCGCGTTAAACAATAAACGCCTGGTAGATTTGGGGAGAGGAGCTTCATTAGCCTACACCTTCTGAGGGAAAGAACTTCCACACGCTGGGGGCTCGACGTCATTAGACGAATATGCAAAGCTGCCCCCTGGCATTTTCTTGGTAGGGAACGTGATTTCTGGGCTGAAACAGATTGATCTGCATTCATAAGCAGATGTGGGCACGCCACATGAATCGCTGACTCTGTGGAACAATCCCATTACCGCCATGGCCATGGACACAAAAAGGAAAAAAAACCAAAAAACAAAAGCACAAAAAATAAACAAAATAAAGGCTAATTTAAACATCGAAAGAGAGGCATTTTTGTTTTGTTTTCTTTGGTATTGTTTGGCCAGCACGAATGAAAAGCAAGCAAGCTTCGTGCATTTCCATGAAATGGCAAAGACTGAAAATTGAGTTTGACCTTAACAAATAGAATTAATGGCCCCTCCTACCATTATGCCTCTCTCTCTCTCTCTCTCTCTCTCTCTCTCTCTGCGTGTGAATGTGTGTGTGCACGCATTTGAGAGATTGACAGAGATAGGGATACAGTGAGAGGCAGAGAGAGAGAGAGAGAGAGAGATAGATAGATAGGTAGATAGATAGATAGATAGACAGAGAGGCAGAGACAGAGATAGATAGATAGATAGACTGATAGAGAGATAGATATATGGATATAAAAAAGAACAAAAATAAAAACAAAAACAACTAACGTTCGTCGAGCAGTCAATATTCATATTTTACTAAGTCTTTCCTTTTTTGGTTTTTGTTTTCAAAGGCCTCCTTTGCCATTAGCAGAGAAATAACGACGAAAAACGGACAAAAAGACAAAACAAAATTTATCAACTGAAAAACCGGGGCTTCAACACCCAAAACACCCAAAACAAAGTAAAACAGAAAATAAGTATCTCACTGAATGATAGTTTTCAACCTTTCCTTTTTTTTCATTTGTTGTTTTCCCTTTAAGAGACACAGATGTCGAGCTCCATTGAGTTTCTCCAGGAGAGAGAGAGAGAGAGAGAGAGAGAGAGAGAGAGTGTGTTTCTTGTGCCGCCTTCATTGCCCCATGGTTGGAACGTTTCATCAGCACTGGCCCTTCCTTCTCCCTCCACTTCAGTCCTGTCCATTCCTCATCCTTCACCTCCTCTTCAAACCCCGTTCTTCCGCTCCTCCTTTCCATTTACTGCTCATAAATAAGAAAATAAGAAGGGGCATCTTTTAGAATTATTTCCTGGTCTCCAACCCTCCGCAATCACCGTACAGTTTCTGTTTACCTGGTGTGTGTTTGTGCGTAGGGGGGGGGGGGGGGGGGGGGGGTATCAACGGTACGAAATAACAGGTAAGAACACTGACTCAAGATTTTTTAAAGTAAAAAAATAGATGAAAAGTGTGAGATATGAGTAAAAATATAGTTTTGCTTTTGCTACGACAGGAAAACGTTGTGTGTGTGTGTGTGTGTGTGTGTGTGTGTGTGTGTGTGTGTGTGTGTGTGTGTGTGTGTGTGTGTGTGTATGTGTATGTGTGTGTGTGTGCGTGCGTACGTGTGTGTATGTGTGTGTGTGTGTGTGTGTGTGTGTGTGTGTGAGGCACGAGGGTGGGGTATTTGCTTGTCTTGTGTGTGTGTGTGTGGGTGTGTGCGCGCGCGCGCGCGCGCGTGTGTGTGTGTGTGTGTGTGTGTGTGGTGTGTGTGTGTGTGTGTGTATGTGTGTGTGTGTGGTGGGGGGGGGGGGTCTGAGGGGGGCACTTGCGGGGTATGTCTATGTGCAGGTAGTCTGTTTTTTTGTGCTTGGAACAAAATGTTTCTTGATTAATGAGGACATAGTAAAGTCTGAATTAAAAAATAGTCACGGGATTGCATTAGGTTTAGGAAGAAAGGGTTTAATAATGTTAGGAAGACAGTAATCATTTTATTCTACTTTTCTGAAAAAAACGGAAAAAAAATTGCGGTCATGGGACATTTATTATAACGTGCAATGTTATCTCAGTTCCGTGAACAGCCCTAACAAACTATTTTTTGTATTCTTTGAAAACGTATTCACCAAATATAGAAAATAACGAGAAACAACAACAACAACAAAATCAACTCCAGAAAACTTGAGGCTTAAACACACAAAACAAAGGCAGCAAAAAATATCTCATCCAGTTTTATTTTTCATTTGAAAGATATTTTCTAGCTGTTGTTTTTCCTTTAAGAAACACCGATGTCGAGCCCCATGGAGTTCAAGGGGAGAGAGAGTGTTTCTTGTGCCGCCTTCATTGACCCATGGTTGGAACGTTTCATCAGCACTGGCCCTTCCTTCTCCCCCCACTTCAGTCCTGTCCATTCCTCATCCTTCACCTCCTCTTCAAACCCCGTTCTTCTGCTTTTCATTCTTCCTTAGCAAGGTGGTCTGCACGCTCGTTGCCTGGGAGGCCTACATATGCAGGCACCCACTGGAGGGTCGTTGGGGCTGTTTGGGTAAGGGTTGTGAGGGAAGCCTTAAGGGACTGGATCAGTGGACCAGGATCAGGGGAGTCAAGGGCCTGGAGTGTGGACATGGAGTCAGTGAAGATGGAGGTGCTGCCAAGGGGCTTTCCACAGGAGGAGAGGAATTCTGCTGCTGTTTTAATGGCAAAAAAATGACTCATTCAATAATATTTTTCATTCTTTTATTTTCCCCATTTATTGTTTTTCCTTTAAGAAACACCGATGTCGAGCCCCATGGAGTTCAAGGGGAGAGAGAGAGTTTCTTGTGCCGCCTTCATTGACCCATGGTTGGAACGTTTCATCAGCACTGGCCCTTCCTTCTCCCCCCCACTTCAGCCCTGTCCATTCCTCATCCTTCACCTCCTCTTCAAACCCCGTTCTTCTGATTTTTATTCTCCTTTTGAAAGGGACTTTTTTTTAGGATAATTTCCTTGTCTCCAGTTCTCCATAATCACAGTACAGTTTCTGTTTACCCGGTGTGTGTTTGTGCGAAGGGGGGAATATCAACGGTATGAAGTAACAGAGAAGAAAACGGATTCATGGTAAGATAAAAAATTAAAAAATGTAAAGAACAAGTGAAAAGTGTGAAATATGAGTAAAAATATACACAGGTGTTTTTTTTCTATGACAATGCTTCAAAGGAAACCGTTGTGTGTGTGTGTGAGGGACGAGGGTGGGGCATTTGCTTGTGTGTGTGTGTGTGTGTGTGTGTGTGTGTGTGTTTATATATATATATATATATATATGTGTGTGTGTGTGTGTGTGTGTGTGTGTGTGTGTGTGTGTGTGTGTATGTATATATATATATATATATATATATATATATATACATATGTGTGTGTGTGTGTGTATGTATGTATATATATATATCTATATATATATATATATATACATGTGTGTGTGTGTGTGTGTGTGTGTGTGTGTGTGTGTGTGTGTGTATGTATGTATATGTGTGTGTGTGTGTGTGTGTGTATGTATGTATGTATATATATATATATATATATATATATATATATATGTGTGTGTGTGTGTGTATGTGTGTGTGTGTGTGTGTGTGTGTGTGTGTGTGTGTGTGTGTGTGTGTGTGTGTGTGTGTGTGTGTGTGTGTGTGTGTGTGTGTGATAGCGCTTGTGAGTTTGCGATGTGTACATTTGTGTGCATAGGGGAGAAGGGGTGGGGGGCACTTGCGGGTTATGTCTTTGTGCATGGAGTTTGAGTTTTATGTGCATGCAAGAAAATGTTTATCTTGTGAGGGCATAGTAAAGTTTAATTCAACAATAGCACGGGATTACATTAGGTTCGGGAAGAAGGGGTTTAATAGTGTTATCAGGAGTGTAATATTCTATATTTTCTATTATAAGTTACACTGAAAAACATAAATAATGCAGTAATGGGTCATTTAATACAATGTACACTGCTATTTCAATTCAGTAAGTTGTCCAGATGGAACTCTTTTCTTTTCGTTTATTTATTAACAATTTCAAGGTATCCTTCACCAATAAAAGAAAGAACTAGGAAAAAAACCCAACAACAACAAAAAACACACACAAAAACAACAACCACAACTAACTATTGTAAAACTTGGGTATCAAACAATCAAAACAAACACAGGCAGTAAAAAACAACAACAACAAAAATAATAATAAAAAAATGACTCATTCAGTGATATTTTTCATTCTTTTATCTTCCCAATTTATTGTTTTTCCTTTAAGAAACACCGATGTCGAGCCCCATGGAGTTCAAGGGGAGAGAGAGTGTTTCCTGTGCCGCCTTCATTGACCCATGGTTGGAACGTTTCATCAGCACTGGCCCTTCCTTCTCCCCCCACTTCAGTCCTGTCCATTCCTCATCCTTCACCTCCTCTCCAAACCCCGTTCTTCTGCTTTTCATTCTTCCTTAGCAAGGTGGTCTGCACGCTGGTTGCCTGGGAGGCCTACATATGCAGGCACCCACTGGAGGGTCGTTGGGGCTGTTTGGGTAAGGGTTGTGAGGGAAGCCTTAAGGGACTGGATCAGTGGACCAGGATCAGGGGAGTCAAGGGCCTGGAGTGTGGACATGGAGTCAGTGAAGATGGAGATGGTGCCAAGGGGCTTTCCACAGGAGGAGAGGAATTCTGCTGCTGTTTTAATGGCAAAAAAATGACTCATTCAATAATATTTTTCATTCTTTTATTTTCCCCATTTATTGTTTTTCCTTTAAGAAACACCGATGTCGAGCCCCATGGAGTTCAAGGGGAGAGAGAGTGTTTCCTGTGCCGCCTTCATTGACCCATGGTTGGAACGTTTCATCAGCACTGGCCCTTCCTTCTCCCCCCACTTCAGTCCTGTCCATTCCTCATCCTTCACCTCCTCTTCAAACCCCGTTCTTCTGCTTTTTATTCTCCTTTTGAAAGGGATATCGTTTTGGATAATTTCCTGGTCTCCAGTCCTCCGTAAACACAGTACAGTTTCTGTTTACCCGGTGTGTGTTTTTGAGAAGGTGTGGAATATCAACGGTATGAAGTAACAGAAAAGAACACTGACTTAAGAAAAAAAAGTAAAGAGAAACGAAAAGTGTGAAACATGAGAAAAAAAATAAACAGTTCAGTTTCTAAAGGAGGCGTCACAGCGTTCGGACAAATCCATACACGCTACACAACATCTGCTCAGCAGGTGCCTGACCAGCAACGTGACTCAACCACTTCGTCAGGCAGGCCTTGAGAAATATAAAGACAGCTAAAAAAAAGTTATGACAATGTTTTCAAGGAAACCGTGTGTGTGTGTGTGTGTGTGTGTGTGTGTGTGTGTGTGTGTGTGTGTGCTTGCGTGCGTGTGTGTGTGTGTGTGTGTGTGTGTGAGGGTTGATGTGTTTTTACTAAACCCTTTAAATAATACTACTACTAACACTAATAATAATATTAATATAATGATAACAACAACACCACCAACAATGCTAATAATAATAATAACAATAATAATAACAATTACTGTTGAAGGCATTATTTCTAACCTACACCCCTGATTGAAAAAAAAAAACCCTTCACAATGCAACCCCCATGTCGTTATCCGAATATGCAAAACCAACCCCCCCACACCACCCACCCGCAAGTCATCTCTTGCTGGGAACATAGATTTCCGTGCAGACCAGCTTGATCTGCATTGATTAGCAGCTGTGGACACGCCGAATGAATCGCATTTTCCTAAGCTCACGCCATGCAACAATCCCATTACCGCTATGGAAATGGTTGGGGAAAGGGAGGGGTGGGGGTTGGGGGGGGGGGAGGAGCGGAGATGGGGGGGGTGGGGGTGGGGGGTGAAACAAAAGAAACAAAGGCCATTCGAAAATTTCAGAGTAAGAAAATGTTATCTGTTTCAAGTATTCGACTGTTTTGAACCCATGTGAAGGAAAAGTATGCATGTTTATTTGCCACAAAGTGGGAAAGAGACCGACGATTGAGTTTTGTTTTATTTTTCTATTTAACGAACAAAACTTATGGTAACATTTTCTCTTTCATACCCTCGCTTGGAGTGTGTTTGTGTGTTGTAGAAGTCTTCAGTTTCACGTCTTTCCATTCTAAGTGATATTAAACGAAAGAAATAGGAGGTTGGGCTGTGGGCAATGGGGTGAGGGAAGTGTGTGTGTGTGTGTGTGTGTGTGTGTGTGTGTGTGTGAGAGAGAGAGAGTGTGTGTGTGAGAGAGAGAGAGAGAGAGAGAGAGAGAGAGAGAGAGGGCAAACGGTGTTTTGCTGTCTGCTTTATTTCTTCTAAACGGGCAATAAATTGGAGAGTTTTAGCACGAACGTTTCGTTACTCTACCTCACAAAGTTATAATAAATAGCAAAAAGAGCTGTTCCCTGGTTCAGATACATTTCGTGTGTGCAACGCAGGTACCGTTTCTCCTGTCTTTCCTATCATTCCTGGTCTTCTGTTCCCCTCATCATTCTTTCCCTTGCCTTCCTTTTCTCTTTCTGACTATTTCCGTCTTTCTTTCTTCCTGCTTTGTTCTTTTTTCTTCTGTTCTTATTTTCATTCATTTATTTGCCTCCAATGTGTCTTTCATTTTATCATTTCTTTTGTGAGTTATTGCGCGCGCGCGCGTGTGTGTTTTTGATGGTTATGTCTTTAAGGGAGGAAAGCGCTCAACAAATGTCCATTATTATTATTATTTCAATTTATCTTAATTTTCCTTTTATTTCGTTTGTCTTTTTTTCTGTCCAGCCCTGATCAATGCGCTGAGCTCATAGTGCAGCATATATGGACATGCCCACACGCTCTGACAAACCCTTGAGTTTAGTACAGTTCAGTTCAGTTGCTCAAGGAGGGGTTATTGCGTTCGGACAAATCCATACATGCTACATCACATCTGCTAAGCAGATGCCTGACCAGCACCATAATCCATCATCGCGCTTTCTCAGGCCTTAAGCAGGACAGGAAATAAAATAGAATGCAACCAAAACGTTGTTTTTGCTTCTTCTTTTTTCTTTTCTTTTTTTTTAATCATAGGCTAACGTTTTATAAATTCCTTGGCTGGCTCTAAATCTCTGACCATCACGTTGCGTTTGTGTGAAGGGGACGCTTCTGCTGTTTTTATTTCATCTTAATTCTACTGTTCTACAGCAAATATGATGAAGCGCATATGGATCAGTCCACACACTTTGACGCTTCAGTGGAATTGAAAACTGATCTTTCGTAATTTCCTTACTTGTTTGCTTGTTTCTTCCTTCTTTCCTTCTTTGCCTTTTTTTCTTCTCTGCGAATGATGACCGCCCCATGCCAAAAGCAGCTCATTTTGAGACCTGACGTCTTTTTGCAACACGAAATTGGCTGGCTGACAGGACGGTCAATCAGTTTGGACACAGACACAATGAAAAAAATCCAGGACAGATGATAATTTAGTTATTTTATCAATTTTATTTATTTATTTTTTAAAATTATTTTTATTTGTTTTATTTTATTTATCATATTTTTGCAGAAGCCAATTTTAGATCGGCGGCAACATGTACGTCTGCTTCGGGTGAAAAAGGTAGCCTAGGAAAATGAAATAAAATAAGATACACTGAAAAAAAGTGAAATAAAATGAAAATATGATAAAGTAATAATAATAATAAAATGAAATAAAATAAGATAAAATAAAATAAAACAATAGCACTGGGTGAAAAATAGCAAAACAAATATCGCACTGATGCAAGAAAACGTAGAAACCAATAACACTTGCCCACGTACATTGGACAGCAAAGGAGAAAGCATCTTCTTATCGAGAAGTGCACATTTTCGTTTGTTAAATCATGTTACATATCAAATAGTCGTTCCGGCGGCTTAGTTGTTGTTGAATAACTAACTTGGCAAAAGTGGTGAAGTGGAAAGTCACAAAATAAGAATATATTACAGTATAAAAGTGTGTGTGTGTTTGTGTGTGCAAACGTGCGTGCGTGCGTGCGCGTATGTGTGTATGTGTGTGCGTGCGTGCGTGTGTGCTTGTGTCCGTGCGCGCGCGCGCGATTTTATTGTCGTTACTATTGTAATACTTGGGGGAAAAAAAAGGTAGGAATAAAAATCAGGATCAAGAGGATTCCAAAAACTGAGTCTAACATCACACCTGTGAGTTCTATGCTGGAATTAAAACGATAAAGTTCGCATAGCCTTTTACGGCCGTCAAGCCGATGAATTCATATTCACTGTGTCTTGGGCTCGGCATGGTATTTGTATTTCTTTTTATCATAGATTTCTGTGTGTGAAATTCAGGCTGCTCTCCCCAGGGAGAACACGTCGCTACACTACAGAGCCACCCATTTTTTGGTATTTTTTTTCCTGCGTGCAGTTTTATTTGTTTTTCCTATCGAAGTGGATTTTTCTACATAATATTGCCAGGAACGACCCTTTTGTTGCCGTGGGTTCTTTAACGTGAGCTGAGTGCATGCTGCACACGGGACCTCGGTTTATCGTCTCATCCGAATGACTAGCGTCCAGACCACCACTCAAGGTCTAGTGGAGGGGGAGAAAATATCGGCGGCTGAGCCGTGATTCGAACCAGCGCGCTCCGATTCTCTCGCTTCCTAGGCGGACGCGTTACCTCCAGGCCCTCACTCCACATGGGGAACAGGACCCAATCCTCTTCGTCAGAGACTCAGACCTTCCCAGACCGAAGTCAGGCATCCATTCACTCCTGGATGGAGTGCAGTGAACTGGAGAAAAATGCCTTTCCCAAAGACATGACATCGCGCCGAAACAGGGCTTTGAACTCTGATCACTGGTGAACACTGGATCACAAGTCCAGTGCCTTACTGACTCTTAACCACGGCGTCCCAGGGTCACTTAACAGTGTGCAAAACTAACCTTGTATATTGGCCTGGAACATGATTCTCAGTCAGCAAAAAATTCCTGTTTCATTATTATTATTATTATTATTATTATTATTATAGCAAGAGTGAATGTTTCAAATAATGTCCATTGTTTCCATGCTCATGTTACAACTGAACCCGCTTTTTTGTATAGCAAAATTTAATCGTCAATGTCATTAAACAAGATTTTTTTTTTTTTGAAAAAAAGACTGATCTTAAATGTATCACATGAAAACACACACTAAAAAGGAAAAACAACAACAACAACCAAAAACAAACCACCACCACCAACAATAACAACAACCCCCCCCCCCAAAAAAAACAACAACAACAAAAACCCCCAAAACCCAAAAAACCGGGGGTGGGGGTGGGGGTGGGGGGGAACGCACAGAAGAAGACTAAATTTTGTTTTTCCCATTGCTGGATCTTTTCAGCAACACTGGTTCTGTCTACTTCCTTTTCTCAAGACTCATTGATTCCAAACCCGTCAGCTCCTTTTCAACCCCCCCCCCCCCCCTTTTTTTTTGTTTGGATCTTTTCATTCCCTTCCGCGTCTAGATTTTGTTTTCACACGCCTACTTGAAATATGGTCTTAAGGCCCTGCCACTGCAGTACATGTTTGCTTATCTTGGAGTTTTCAGGAATGGAAAATGTCAGAGATAAGACGTAATTGGGAGAGAAAAAAAAGCTCAAGAAATGATGTTAAAAAAAAACAAAATACAGATATGCTACTACAACATGCATCCACACACATACACACACACGCGCGCGCGCGCACACACACACACACACAAACACACACGCACACACACACACAACACACACACACACACAATCAACAACAAACATGGGTATGAAGCAGGTCAGGATAGACGTAAATTTGGGGAGAGGGTGACGAAGTGGTACAAGATCAGCATGAGTGCTGTGCCGTACCACCTGTTTACAGACTTCCACGGTCATCGGGGCAGTGAAATCATATTCAATGTGTCTACTGTGGCGGGGCCCAACCCTCTCTTTCCGCCGTTTTAATCTTCCACATGACGGGCGCAAAGCCGAGTGATCTAAGCGTTCGACTGTCAATTCGAAGGTCCTCGGTTCGAATCTCGGTCACGGCGCCTGGTGGGTAAAGGGTGGAGATTTTTCCGATCTCTCAAGTCAACATATGTGCAGACCTGCTTGTGCCTGAACCGCCTTCATGTGTGTACTCAAGCAGAAGATCAAATACGCACGTTAAAGATCCTGTTATCAATATCAGCGTTCGGTGGGTTAAACAAAACAAGAACATACCTAGCATGCACATCCCAGAAAACGGAGTATAGCTGCCTACTTGGCGGGGTAAAAACGGTCATACACGTGAAAGCCCACTCATGTACACATGAGGGAACCGTGGGAGTTGCAGCCCACGAAAGAAGAAGAAGAAGAAGAAGAACCTTCACACAATCGAGGTCAAGGGTGGATTGCTCGAGCGAACTTTGCAGCGTTTAGCTTTCTTGTCGTTAAGAATGATCCCAACTCCACGGTAAATTCTCCATACTTGGGAACATTCTTCACTCTAACTTAGCGCTGCAAAGATCGCCTCGTGCAACCCGGCCCAGGTTCCCATTTAGGGCAAAGTGCCTTTTCCAAGGACACAACACTGCCGAAACGAGGCCTCGAACCCCGATCCCTGGTGATCAATGAAATCCAGCACCAAACTGATTCTGCCACGGCGCCTCCTCCTATAAAGGGAAAATACAGGTCGTGGCTCCTGGGTCATTTTTCGGCTACAACCCGCTATTGCCGCGGCCCGTTGTTGCCGCGGCCCGCTATTGCCGCGGCCAGTTGTTGCCGAAGCCCTTTTTTTCTTTTTGTTGGTCTTTTTTTAATGTTTTTTTTTAAATTTCATTATGTACATTAATTTTTATTG
>NC_134882.1:50131644-50161644 GCF_041734735.1 Babylonia areolata | reverse complement strand
ACACACACACATATGTATATATATATATATATATATATATATATATATATATATATATATATATATATATATATAAAAAAGTCTATTCAAGTGATTTTGATTTTCAACATTAGCGCATTTGGTAAACCAAGAAAAACCCCACTGAACGTGAACACTGAATCCCACGCAAGGAGGGAAAGTATGTGGGGGGATGTGCAGCAGTTGATACAAATACTTGGCACTGTGGGAAAGAATGTAGTGTGTTCTTATTTCATTGATCAGTAATCAGTATCTATGCTTCTCTGTTACTCATTCGCCTGAAGATGGATTTCACAAAGCGGAAAATTCACCAGCATTTGGTTGTGGACCCTATAAATGGATCATTACTCTTAAACTCACTGTGTATCATCAATGGAAAATATTCTTCAAATCAACAAACATTGCTTTCAAACAAGACTGGCCCTTCAATCAATTACAGAAAAAGCAAGAAGGAAACAGGAAAGGAATTCGGACTTAAACACACACACACACACACGCACGCACGCACGCACGTACGCGCGCGCGCACACACACACACACACACACACACACACACACACACACACACACAGAGTAAAAAGTGTTGCTGTTGTTTTTACTATCGAATCAGATTTTTTCAGGATTTTACTTGTCGTTTCTTTTTTCAAGATTCCGATTTGCACCCCAAGTGAGTTGTCGGACAAGAGACCTTTTCTCCTGGCACTTTGATGCTGAAATCGTTTCCCGAGCAGTGGCCGTTCTTGCTTCCTCCACTTGAATCTCATCGATTCCAAACCATTCAGCTCCTTTTCAAACCCGCTTTTAAGGCGAGGTTTTTCCCATTTCCTTCCCTTTACAACACGTGTTTTCGCGTACCTACTTGAAATCTGAGCTCAAGGACCTGTGATCGCGGCAATCGTTTTTATTCTTAAAAGTTCGTATGAATGGGAAAATATCAGAGGTAAGAACCAATAGAATAAAACGCTGCTCAAATGCTTCTTGTTGCTAACGTCAGTGAAAAACAAAATCGAAAACAAGGATAAAAATGCAAGGTTTAAACTATGGCTGTATAGCTGCCTACATGACGGGAGTAAAAACGGCCATACCCGTAATAGCCCACTCGTGTACACGAGTGAAAATGGGAGTTGCAGCCCACGAACTAGAGAATGAAGAAGAAGTAGACAGATATGAAAGAAAAAGAAGGTGTCGATGATAAATGACAAAATAAACACGAGGCTGAATCAGGTCAAGGAATGGTGGGGTTGGGGGTAACGTGAGGAGGAGTGTTGATGAAAGCAAGATGTTCGTCCTCCGTCCGCTATCAGAGACAGGTGCAGGCCCTGGCCCTGGTGTGGCAACCTGTTCCTACCCCCCTTCCGTTTTAACCCTGCGGTCAAATCTGGCTATCTTGGGCGAACCCCGTGGTCTTTGGAGACTCTGGTGTCAAACATACATCAGCATTATTCTTCGTCCTTCAGCATGTTTGATAATTTGAAGATAGAGCGGTCATTCAGATTGTGGTAGTCAGAGTACCATGTTATTGATTAGTGTAGTTTTGGTTTGTTGGACTATCTAATTATTTCCCCTTTTAACGTTTTTTAAAATTTTTTTTTAATAGCTTGCAATGACTTCCGGGAGATAAACTCCAGCTTATTAGATCTTTCTCATATAGTTGCATTTTTACCCCTCACTCCTTCGTAATACAAATGGTATTAATTCTGGGCTACCTAAAAAATAACCCCTGCAGGTAAGTTAGAATTTAACACAAGCTACTAAAGTACACCTTCCCACATTTGCTTCTGTTGAATTGTAATGGAGCGAAGGAAGGGGGGGGTCAATAAGAGCTGGGCTAGAACGAAACCCCAATCTTTGTTTTATTTCATTTGTTTTATTCTTTGATCAAACCTCGAAGAATAAGAGTAACTTGCAAACCTTCAGGGAAGGGGGCTGAAGGTCGGTCTTGACTGTCCACAAATCACCAAAGTGGCAGTTCGAGGCTAGCCCAGAATGACCCAGGAATAAAAGCCAGGAGGGGCAGGGGGGGTTAGTTTGATACTGTTACACCAGTCGTTTCCAGCGGTGTCGCATTGCTGTCTCACTCAGTTCCTTCATTTGCTCCGATGATGCTCTCCACAAAGACTAGATTATATCGTTGGAACACAGCTGCTGCAGGCATAGCAAACAAATGATACTTTGTAAAGAGTGGCAGGGATGGAACAAACAGAACTGTGCAGGAGGAAGTTGATGACAAATCGTTGTGATTGTGATTATGGTGTGTGTGTGTGTGTGTGTGTGTGTGTGTGTGTGTGTGTGTGTGTGTGTGTGTGTGTGTGTGCGTGCTTCTTTGTGTTAATGTGGTCACTACATCTAGAATAAACGAAAACATCCAGGTTCACTTCCGTAAAACCTTAACGGCACATATCTGGTCGAGTTGATTAGTGTGTTTAGAGAGAGAGAGAGAGAGAGAGAGAGAGAGAGAGAGAGAGAGGAGGGGGGGAGGAGGGGTCAAGGAGCAATGCAGGTGAGAAACGGAGAGGCTAAACCTTGATCATAATAATGTCGGGTAGATATGGGTAATTGCAAACAATCCAGTCGAATATGTCGTATGACAGTCAAACCTAGTTCTTTTGTTTTTGAAGGCTTTCCCCGACTGGTTGTACCAGGAAAAGTTCGTCTGGTCATTCTATTCAAAGTTTTTTTCGACGTTTGAAATAGCAAGGTGTAATTCCGAACGATGGCTTTGGGCACATGTAGACAATTGAAACAGAAGCAGGTCCTTAACTCATTAGACATATCATTGGAACATTTTACTAGACTGTTGTATTGTTGGTTTTGATCACATACGCACACAAACACACAAACAGACGTTTGTAGACACACACCCTACATCGCACACAAACACACTCTTTTGAGAGTGCTCAGTTTTACTGTACAGCATCGTTCGCAAATAGACTCACGTCAAAATATCTGATCTGTCATCAATATGCTTTCTTAAATTCTCATAGCACTGTTAACGAGCATTTAGCATATCCGATCAAAAAACCAAAACAAAAAAAAAACAAAACAAAACACACACACACACACACACACACACACACACACACACACACACACACACACACACACACAAATCAAACTGTGTCAAAGTCTCAGTCCTACAACTTGCTTCCTTTGATTTTAGGATTTCGAGAGTACGTTTGTAACCTTGGTTGGTAGTGGTGCGCGAAGAGAAGAAAGAGCGCGGAAATAGCCAGGAACAGCTGATGTTTGACTGGTTCTTTAAAATGGATATTCATCAAGGTATTAGGAAAAGGTCGAGGCAGACGTTAAATTGTGAAATGCAACCGTTAAGAACGCTTCGAAGTGGGGCGGTATACGAATCGTTCGCAATTACACGCTGTTCGCAATTACCCAAACCTACCCTATAGTCATCCTGTTTTATCCGGACAGTAACGACAATTGAAGGTGCAGAGCTTTACTCTATCGCCTACATTTTTAATAGGAAAAGACACACTGGGCAAAAAAGGCATCAACAACAACAGCAAAATAAAATAATTATGATAAAATGAAATAAAAAGAAACAAATAAATAGTCCAACAGAGCTACCCAGCCCCAATCAACAACAATATGGCACTCCACTTCCTGAACAACTGCTTCATATTCAAATTATCAAACATACTGGAGGACTGACGACTGAAGAAAGACACGTGCTGAAAAATGTTTGTCAGAGGCGAATTACTCGGCATCCATTGTTCTTTTTTCTTTTTTCTCTGAACCCATTCCATACATGTTATGCACAAATAAACTCTATACCAGATCTGACGAGGAGGGGTGTGTGGGTGGGCGTGGGGGTGGGGGTGGGGTGAGAGCATCACTACTTCCAAGGCAAATAATTTTCATACTTACGAATATGCAAGATCACTCCCGAGTCATCTGTTGGAGGGGAAAGAGATTTCCGGGCAGACCAGGTTGATCTGCATTGATAAGCAGCGGCGGGCACGCCAAATGAATCGCATTTTCCCATGATCACGCTTTGGAAGAATCCCATTTCTAACTGTAGGAATGGACGCAGAAAATTTAGCACAGCGAAGGGAAAAAAGAAGAAGAAGAAAACAGAATTTAAAGAAGAGAAAGAAAGAAATAAAGAGAGAGAGAGAGAGAGAGAGAGAGAGAGAGAGAGAGAGAGAGAGAGAGAGAGAGAGAGAGAGGAAAATAGATAAAGAAAAACAAACATGAAATTAAACAGAGGGAAGTTTTGTATGTCTTTTCACTCGGTTGAAGGGAACGTAAACACTTGTAATTCCACCGAATGAAAAAAAAAAAAAATCAAAAACAATAAGAACAAGAACAACAGTAAACAACAAACACGAAAATTGTTTTCGGCAAAAACGAATAAAACTTATCATGCTACTTTCCTTTCCAGAGCGTGCTGATGCTGTGTGTGTGTGTGTGTGTGTGTGTGTGTGTGTGTGTGTGTGTGTGTGTGTGTGTGTGTGTGTGTGTGTGCACAATCTTGTGTGTGTGTGTGTGTGTGTGTGTGTGTGTGTGTGTGTGTGCACAATCTTGCATATTCGTGTGTGCGTGCGTGTGTGTGTGTGTGTGTGTGTGTGTGTGTGTGTGTGTGTGTGTGCACAATCTTGCATATGCGTGTGTGCGTGTGTGCGTGTGTGTGTGTGTGTGTGTGTGTGTGTGTGTGTGTGTGTGTGTGAGTGTGAGTGTGTGTATGTGCACAATCTTGCATATGCGTGTGTGCGTGTGTGCGTGTGTGTGTGTGTGTGTGTGTGTGTGTGTGAGTGTGAGTGTGTGTATGTGCACAATCTTGCATATGCGTGTGTGTGTGTGTGTGTGTGTGTGTGTGTGTGTGTGTGTGTGTGTGTGTGTGTGAGTGTGAGTGTGTGTATGTGCACAATCTTGCATATGCGTGTGTGTGTGTGTGTGTGTGTGTGTGTGTGTGTGTGTGTGAGTGTGTGTATGTGCACAATCTTGCATATGCGTTTGTGCGTGCGTGTGTGTGTGTGTGTGTGTGTGTGTGTGTGTGTGTGTGTGTGTGTGTGTGTGTGTGTGTGTGGGTAAGAAAGAAAGAAAGAGATAAAAAGGTAAACAGAAAAGGACAGACAGACAGAAAGCCGTACTGTCATCGTCGTTATTATTCTTTGTTTGTTCAAATGGACAATAAGTCAGCAGAGAGTTCCCCCTCCTCCTCATTTTTTTTGTTATTCAATCTGAATAACATAACAAAATGGCCAAAAAAAAAGAGAGGTCTTTTCCCTGTTCCAGATGAGTTTCCTCTTCACAATAGGGATATTCTTTATTTTTCTTCTTCATTGTGTATTCATTCTTCTTTCTTTTTTTGTCTTTCATTTCTTTGCTTTTTCTCAAAGCCTTGGTTTTCAGATTTTATCGTTCTTTTTCTCTCTTATTTCCCATTCCTCATAACTTGTATTTTTGTCTACATTCTTTCCCCCTTTTTTGTTTTTCAAGTGCTTTCTTTGAATGAAGATGAAAAATGGCGGATTTGAAAGTTGACATCTTATGCAGTGAGAAATTAACTGGCTGACAAGTCTGTCAATCATTTCAGGCACTCACAAAGTGGAAATTCAAAAACAAAACAACAACCCACAAACAAGTAGCAAACAAACAAACAAACAAACAAACAAACAAACAAAAAAAAGGATTGAAAATAATTGATTTCATTTTTTTTTTTAGTCTGGAAGCACTAGAGATGATTCCGCAGGGCCACAGCAGTGACAAGATGTAAATTAGAGAAAGATTCCTGGAGACAGAAAGAAAGAAAAAAAGACAAAAAGAAAAAAAAAAAGAAAATGAAAAACAAAACAAAAAGGAGAGAATGTAAGAGAGAGAGAGACAGAGACATAGACAGAAAGACAGAGAGAGACAGAGACTGAAACAGAGACACAGACAGAGACATATATAGAGAAGAGAGACAGAGAGAAAGAGTGGCAAAGAAAAGACATAGATAGAAACACACATGCACAGAAAAAGAAGAGAGAGGGCAGACGAGGTACTTAAGTCTTCAGTGGAAAGTCTAAACCTCTGTCAATGCACCCTTTTGTGCTCCAGCCACACACGTTGACAGGTTTCCGAGGGGACTGTACCCCGATACCGTAAAATCCCTGGAAGCAAAACACATGACCCATCACCACTGTGCACGAGAGAGAGGATGGCAGACACACTTATTTGTCCATCTCTTCTCCTCCAGTAGACAGGACAGTGAAGGGGGATGGACGAGAAAGTAGCTGTGCTAGTCCGGAAAGTGCACGTTTTAGGGAAAGGTAAAAACATGCACACTCGCACACACACACACACACACACACACACACATGAACACACACACACACACACACACACACACACACACACACACACACACACCGAAGGACAAACACACTCACAAGCAGAGTTCTAACATACAGACACAATAAGATCAGTAAAGATCTGTTTAGGTGAAATCAACAGTCATCATTAGCTGGAACAAACACACCCTCATAATGAGATAGAGAGAGCGAGGAAGAGCGAGAGATAGAGAGAGAGGGAGAGAGAGGGGGGGGACTGAGAGTGAGAAAAAGAGAGAAAGAAGACAGAAAGAGAGAGAGAGACTGATTGTGAGAAAAAAGAGAGAAAAAAGAAAGAAAGAAAGAAACACACACACACACACACACACACACACACACACATACACAAAGAGAGAGAGGGAGGGACACAGAGACACAGAGACAGAGACAGAGACAAATGGACAGAGAAACCCTGCCACAAGAAGAAACAAGGAGTGACTGACACGCTCATGGAGGAGACAGAAGCAAACAGACAGAGGGGCAGACCAAGCACTCAAGCCAACAGGGGAAGTTTAAACCTCCCTTAATGCATCCTTTTGTGCTGGAGCCACACGCACTGACATGTTTCTAAAGGGACTGTCCCCGATACTGTAAAATCCCTGGAAGCAAGACACATGACCCATCACTACTGTGCACGAGAGAGAGGATGGCAGACACACTTATTTGTCCATCTCTTCTCCTCCAGTAGACAGGACAGTGAAGGGGGATGGACGGAAAAGGAGCTGTGCTAGTCCTGAAAGTGCACTTTTTAGGGAAAGGTAAAAACATGCACACTCGCACACACACACACACACACACACACACACACATGAACACACACACACATACACACACATGAACACACACACACACGCACACACACATGAACACACACACACACACACATATGAACACACACACACACACAAGCACACACACACACACATGAACACACACACACACACACACACACATGAACACACACACACACACATGAACACACACACACACACACACACATGAACACACACACACACACACACATGAACACACACACACATACACACACACAAACACACACACACACATGAACACACACACACACACACACACACACACACACACACACACACACACACACAGAAGGACAAACACACTCACAAGCAGAGTTCTAACATACAGACACAATGAGATCAGTAAAGATCTGTTTAGGTGAAATCAACAACCATCATTAGCTGGAACAAACACACCCTCATAATGAGATAGAGAGAGCGAGGAAGAGCAAGAGATAGAGAGAGAGGGAGAGAGAGGGGGGGGACTGAGAGTGAGAAAAAGAGAGAAAGAAGACAGAAAGAGAGAGAGTGATTGTGAGAAAAAAGGGAGAAAAAAAGATAGTAACACGCACACACACACACACACACACACACACACACACACACACAAAGAGAGAGGGACACAGAGACAGAGACAGAGAGACAGATGGACAGAGAGACCCTGCCACAAGAAGAAACAAGGAGTGACTGACACGCTCATGGAGGAGACAGAAGCAAACAGACAGAGGGGCAGACCAAGCACTCAAGCCAACAGGGGAAGTTTAAAACCTCCCTTAATGCATCCTTTTGTGCTGGAGCCACACGCACTGACATGTGACCCGAAGAGTTAAATCAGGAACCTCCACTGAGGAAAACATACCTTCTCTCTCTCTGTCTGTCTATCTATCTATCTGTCTGTCTATATATCTCTCAAACATACACGCAATCAATGAAATGGAGAGTGATGGTAGGGGGAGTAGATAGATAGAGAAAGAGAGAGTGAGAGAGGTAGATTGAAAAAGATTGAGAGTAAGAGAGAGACAGACCCAAACCCGGAGACAAACTCAGGGACAGAGAGACAGATGGACAGAGAGACCCTGCCACAAGAAGAAACAAGCAGTGACTGACACGCTCATGGAGGAGACAGAAGCAAACAGACAGAGGGGCAGACCAAGCACTCAAGCCAACAGGGGAAGTTTAAACCTCCCTTAATGCATCCTTTTGTGCTGGAGCCACACGCACTGACATGTTTCTAAAGGGACTGTCCCCGATATGGTAAAATCCCTGGAAGCAAGACACATGACCCATCACCACTGTGCACGAGAGAGAGGATGGCAGACACACTTATTTGTCCATCTCTTCTCCTCCAGTAGACAGGACAGTGAAGGGGGATGGACGAGAAAGTAGCTGTGCTAGTCCGGAAAGTGCACGTTTTAGGAAAAGGTAAAAACATGTACACTCGCACACACACACACACACACACACACACACACACACACACACACACACATGAACACACACACACACACACACACACACACACACACACACACACACACACACCGAAGGACAAACACACTCACAAGCAGAGTTCTAACATACAGACACAATGAGATCAGTAAAGATCTGTTTAGGTGAAATCAACAACCATCATTAGCTGGAACAAACACACCCTCATAATGAGATAGAGAGAGCGAGGAAGAGCGAGAGATAGAGAGAGAGGGAGAGAGAGGGGGGGGACTGAGAGTGAGAAAAAGAGAGAAAGAAGACAGAAAGAGAGAGAGTGATTGTGAGAAAAAAGGGAGAAAAAAAGATAGTAACACACACACACACACACACACACACACACACACACACACACACACACAAAGAGAGAGAGAGGGACACAGAGACAGAGACAGATGGACAGAGAGACCCTGCCACAAGGAGAAACAAGGAGTGACTGACACGCTCATGGAGGAGACAGAAGCAAACAGACAGAGGGGCAGACCAAGCACTCAAGCCAACAGGAGAAGTTTAAACCTCCCTTAATGCATCCCTTTGTGCTGGAGCCACACGCACTGACATGTTTCTAAAGGGACTGTCCGCGATACCGTAAAATCCCTGGAAGCAAGACACATGACTCATTACCACTGTGCACGAGAGAGAGGATGGCAGACACACTTATTTGTCCATCTCTTCTCCTCCAGTAGACAGGACAGTGAATGGGGATGGACGGAAAAGGAGCTGTGCTAGTCCTGAAAGTGCACGTTTTAGGGAAAGGTAAAAACATGTACACTCGCACACACACACACACACACACACACATGAACACACACACATACACACACATGAACACACACACACACGCACACACACATGAACACACACACACACACATGAACAAACACACACACACACACATGAACACACACACACACACACACACACACACACACATGAACACACACACACACACATGAACACACACACACACACACACACATGACCACACACACACACACACATGAACACACACACACATACACACACACAAACACACACATGAACACACACACACACACACACACACACACACACACACACACACACACAGAAGGACAAACACACTCACAAGCAGAGTTCTAACATACAGACACAATGAGATCAGTAAAGATCTGTTTAGGTGAAATCAACAACCATCATTAGCTGGAACAAACACACCCTCATAATGAGATAGAGAGAGCGAGGAAGAGCGAGAGATAGAGAGAGAGGAAAAGAGAGAGGGGGGGGGGGGAACTGAGAGTGAGAAAAAGAGAGAAAGAAGACACAGAGAGAGAGAGACTGTGAGAAAAAAGAGAGAGAAAAGAAAGAAAGAAAGAAACACACACACATACACATAGAGAGAGAGACAGAAACAGAGAAAGAGACAGAGAGACAGATAGACAGAGAGACCCTGCCACAAGAAGAAACAAGGAGTGACTGACACGCTCATGGAGGAGACAGAAGCAAACAGAGGGGCAGGCCAAGCACTGCAGTCCACAGGGAAAGTTTAAACCTCCCTTAATGCATCCTTTTGTGCTGGAGCCACACGCACTGACATGTTTCTAAAGGGACTGTCCCCGATACGGTAAAATCCCTGGAAGCAAGATACATGACCCATTACCACTGTGCAAGAGAGAGGATGGCAGACACACTTATTTGTCCATCTCTTCTCCTCCAGTAGACAGGACAGTGAAGGGGGATGGACGAGAAAGTAGCTGTGCTAGTCCGGAAAGTGCACGTTTTAGGAAAAGGTAAAAACATGTACACTCGCACACACACACACACACATGAACACACACACGCACACACACATGAACACACATACACACACACATACACACACACACACATGAACACACACACACACACACACAAACACACACACACACACACACATGAACACACACACACACACACACACACATGAACACACACACACACACACACAAACACACACACACACACACACACATGAACACACACACACACACACACACATACACACATGAACACACACACACACACACACACACAAACACACACACACACATGAACACACACACACACACACACACACACACACACACAGGGCAAACACACTCACAAGCAGAGTTCTAACATACAGACACAATGAGATCAGTAAAGATCTGTTTAGGTGAAATCAACAACCATCATTAGCTGGAACAAACACACCCTCATAATGAGATAGAGAGAGCGAGGAAGAGCGAGAGATAGAGAGAGAGGAAAAGAGAGAGGGGGGGACTGAGAGTGAGAAAAAGAGAGAAAGAAGACAGAGAGAGAGAGAAACTGATTGTGAGAAAAAAGAGAGAGAAAAGAAAGAAAGAAAGAAACACACACACATACACAAAGAGAGAGACAGAGACAGAGAAAGAGACAGAGAGACAGATAGACAGAGAGACCCTGCCACAAGAAGAAACAAGGAGTGACTGACACGCTCATGGAGGAGACAGAAGCAAACAGAGGGGCAGACCAAGCACTGCAGTCCACAGGGAAAGTTTAAACCTCCCTTAATGCATCCTTTTGTGCTGGAGCCACACGCACTGACATGTTTCTAAAGGGACTGTCCGCGATACGGTAAAATCCCTGGAAGCAAGACACATGACCCATCACCACTGTGCACGAGACAGAGGATGGCAGACACACTTATTTGTCCATCTCTTCTCCTCCAGTAGACAGGACAGTGAAGGGGGATGGACGGAAAAGTAGCGTCCGGAAAACGAAGCTGTGCTGGCAAAGAAAACATGCACACGGTAACACAACTGGAATGACTGCATCCCTCCCTTTAAGAAATGTAGAACCAAAATGCATCAGGAAAACCCTGGTTAGAGTAAGGTATGAAAGTGTGCAATATCACGGAGCTGAGACTCCTATTCAAAACACACACAAATACACACACATACAAGCATGCATGCTTCAGGACCCGAAGAGTTAAATCAGGAACCTCCACTGAGGAAAACATACCTTCTCTCTCTCTGTCTGTCTATCTATCTAAAACATACCTTCTCTCTCTCTGTCTGTCTATCTATCTATCTGTCTGTCTATATATCTCTCAAACATACACGCAATCAATGAAATGGAGAGTGATGGTAGGGGGAGTAGATAGATAGAGAAAGAGAGAGTGAGAGAGGTAGATTGAAAAAGATTGAGAGTAAGAGAGAGACAGACCCAAACCCGGAGACAAACTCAGGGACAGAGAGACAGATAAACAGAGAGACCCTGCCACAAGAAGAAACAAGGAGTGACTGACACGCTCATGGAGGAGACAGAAGCAAACAGAGGGGCAGACCAAGCACTGTAGTCCACAGGGAAAGTTTAAACCTCCCTTAATGCATCCTTTTGTGCTGGAGCCACACGCACTGACATGTTTCTAAAGGGACTGTCCCCGATACGGTAAAATCCCTGGAAGCAAGACACATGACCCATTACCACTGTGCACGAGAGAGAGGATGGCAGACACACTTATTTGTCCATCTCTTCTCCTCCAGTAGACAGGACAGTGAAGGGGGATGGACGGAAAAGTAGCGTCCGGAAAACGAAGCTGTGCTGGCAAAGAAAACATGCACACGGTAACACAACTGGAATGACTGCATCCCTCCCTTTAAGAAATGTAGAACCAAAATGCATCAGGAAAACCCTGGTTCGAGTAAGGTATGAAAGTGTGCAATATCACGGAGCTGAGATTCATATTCAAAACACACGCAAATACACACACATACAAGCATGCATGCTTCAGGATCCGGAGAGTAAAATCAGGAACCTCCACTGAGAAAAACATACTTTCTGTCTTTATCTATCTATCTATCTATCTATCTACCTATCTATCCATCTATCTGTCTGTCTGCCTATCTGTCTATCCATCCATCCATCCATCCATCTATCTATCTGTCTGTCTGTCTGTCTGCTGTCTGTCTGTGTGTCTATCTGTCTCTCACACATACACGCAATCATTGAAATGGAGAGTGATGGTGGGGGGGAGTAGATAGAGAAAGAGAGAGTGAGAGAGGTAGATTGAAAACGATTGAAAGTAAGAGAGAGACAGACCCAAACCCGGAGACAAACTCAGGGAGAGAGAGAGACAGATATGCACACGTACAGAGATTGAACGGACAGACCAAACACTCAAGTCTGCACTGGAAAGGTTAAACCTCCCTTAATGCATCCTTTTTGTGCTCTAGCCACACACACTGACTGGTTTCTAAAGGGACTGCCCCGAATACTGTAAAATTCCTGGAAGCGAGACACATGACCCATTACCACTGTGCATGAGAGAGAGGATTGTCCGTCTCTTCTCCTCCAGCAGACAGGACAGTGAAGGGGGATGGACGGGAAAGTAGCTGTACTCGTCCGGAAAACGGAGCTGTGCTGGCAAAGAAAACACGCACGCATAACACAAATGAATTGATTACATCTCTTCCTTCAGGAAACGGAGGCCCAAACTGTGGTAGGAAGGCTCGGAATCGTTGGAGCAAGGTTTGGATGTCTGTCGTGTTCAAGCCACACACTTAAAAGACACATATTGAAGCATGTGCGTTTCAGGATCAGGAGATATTAAAACAACGAATTCGACAACACACACACACACACACACACACACACACACACACACACACACACATGTACGCGCGCGCACACACACACACACACACACACACACACACACACACACACACACACACACACACACACACACACACATTGTTTGCACACACACACACACACACACACACACACACACACACATACATGCACGCGCTTGAACAATCAATGACAGGTGGACGAGAGAGGGCCAACACTGAGATAGAAAGACACAGACAGACAGACGGACAGGGACACAGATAGCGAAAGAGAGAGAGACAGACAGACAGACAGGCAGACAGACACAGACAGACAGCCAGATGGGGTGAGGGCTAGAATGTAGCAGACGGGGAGGACATTAAAGACAAGTTTGCAACGGAACACTTAAAGCTCCGTTAATGCATCCTTTTGTGCACGGGCCGCATGCCCCGACAGCTTCCAAAAAGAGACCGCCACGAAACTGTAAAACCCCTGGAAGCAGACACATGATGCAACCCCTCTGTGAGTGAATGAAAATCGCTGACAACACTGTTTATCCATCTCTTCTCTTGCAACAGTGAAGCTGTATAGATGGAAAAGTAGCCGCTGTATTCGTCTGGAAAGTACATCGTACGCAAAGAAAACCACGCGATCGCACCATTACAGTTATTAGATTCTCTCCGGGATGGACGGCAAAAGTGCGTTTGTCACAGCCAGAAGGGCCGCCGAAACGTGAAAGTGCGTCGCCGTGTGTATTTGCATTTATACTCAAGGCACACACGCGCACGCGCGCGCACGCACGCACGCACGCACACACACACACACACACACACACACACACACACACACACACACAACGTGCGCCATGCAGTTTGCCATAATGACCATTCATTGTCCAGTACACAATACTTTTTTTTGTCAAGTTGTGAAGTTTACTTCCCATATCCCCCACTGGGATGAGTTTCAGTTTCAGTTTTCGGGACGTATAAATTAAAGCGTTCAGTTATTCGTATACGTATCACAACATCTGTTTAGCAAAGAAAGAAAACAAGAAGCAGATGCCTGACCCACGCATGAACCAACGCACTGCCCATGACCTGCGAGCCTATCCTGTTGGAAAAAAGTTCGCTCATGTGAGATATCGAGGGTTTTTTTAAGGGTTAATTCCACCTCATTTTACAGCTATTACACTGCTCTATAAGGATGCTGTTCATTTCAAAATTTTCTGCTCCAAAGTGGACATAACCCCTGAAATGTATGTGTGCAAAGCGCCAAGGGTCATACCGTTGGATATTTATCAAGCAGCCTTTTCTTCCTTCGCCAGAACAAACAACAAAACATGACGTAAAACTGTGATGTTTCTTGACTCCAACTCTACCCCTACGCTCTTTCTCTCCTCTCTGCTCCAAATAAATGGAATAGTAAACAGAACGCACAGACACAGACACTGACAGGCAGACAGACAGACAGACAGACACACACACACACACACACACACAAATCTCAGAGTTGAGCTGCTGCGCATATGGCATCCAACCTTCGGTTCGCTTCGTACTCGTGTTATTGCCAAAAAAAAAAAAAAAAAAAAAAAAAATCATTTAAATCTCTCATTCGTTTCCCCACAAACCAAAAAGTAACCACGATAAAAAGAAAAACAAACAAAAACAAAACAAAACAAACAAACAAAAATACCCCCCCCCCCCCCCAACATATTTGAAATTCTAATAGCACCGTTTGTGAATGTGTGTGTATCGGATAACGAAATTTAATGGCTTCGATTGGTCCTTAAAAAAACAAAACAAAAAAAACTGGTTGGGTTTGAGCCAAATAAAAACACAGGTTTGCAAATTCACGGGGGGATCTTTTGATTTGATTTGTGCATGAATTTTGATTGAAAATAATCGGCTTTCGTAAACACTCTAATCATGTTACTGTCTCACTGGACACACTTTATCGCGCGCGCGCGCACACACACCCACACACACCCACAAACACACACTCAAAAAAGCTCAACACAGCACATGATCATTTTTTTTAACAGCTTAACAGGTTTCCATGTAAATCAACACACAAATCATGTTGTAAAATGAATAACACAAGTCATACCGTACTGATGTAAAACCAACGAACGTCATCCATCTTTCCGACATAAAACGGTAACAAAAGTCCCTGTACTGCAACGAAAAACCAGCAAGAAGTGGTTATTTAATCTGATTTTACCATGCAACAGTACTCTCCCATTTCTGACGTAAATCTAACAAGAAAATTATTGCTCGTCTATTCTATGGTAAGCCCCACAACAAATGCCAACCCATTCTCATTGAAGTCAGCAACAACAGTCCATCTGCCAGGACCTGAAATGGGCAGGAGACGTCCATCTATTGTTACGTAAAACCAGAAGCACGAAGAAGGTATGAGGAAGAATAGTTAACACGCTCATCTGCCAATACAAAGAGTCCGTAAGGGTTTCAGTTCAAATCCCGCTCTCGCCCTTTCCCCCACGTTTGACTAGAAAGTCAAAATGAGCGTCAAGTCATTTGTGTGAGACGATAAACCGAGTGCAGCACGCACTTGGCGCATTGGAAAATAACCCACGGCAACGACAGCGTTGTCCGCTGCCAAAAGTCAGTGGAAGAGAACCCACTCCGATAGGAACACAAATAATATATTTCCATGCACCCAAGGCCTGACTAAACTCGTTGGTTTATGCTGCTGGTTAGGCATCTGCCTATCAGATGTGATGCAGCGCATATGGATTTGTCCGAACGCAGTGACACCTCTTTGAGAAACTGAAACCGAAGCAGAAGCACAAGATGATGCGTTCTGACGAGAATCCAGCAACACATGCTAGTATGTTCTGACATAAAACCAGCAACAGATGCCAGTATGTTCTGACATAAAAACCAGCAACAGATGCCATTATGTTTTGACATAAAACCAGCAACAGATGCCAGTATGTTCTGACATAAAACCAGCAACAGATGCCAATATGTTCTGACATAAAACCAGCAACAGATGCCAGTATGTTTTGACATAAAACCAGCAACACAGATGCCAGTATGTTCTGACATAAAACCAGCAACAGAAGTCCATGTATTCCATCTCCTCTGATGTTAAACGAACAACGTAGTTTTTTTTTTTGTTTTTGTTTTTTTAAATATTTCATCTACTATAATGTAAAACCAGCAACAGAAGTCAGTTTATTCCATCAACACTGATGTAAAACCAACAGCAGAAGTCCATGCAATCGATCAACACTGATGTAAAACCAACAGCAGAAGTCCATGCAATCGATCAACACTGATGTAAAACCAACAACAGAAGTCCACGCTTTCCATCTACTCTGATTTTAAACCAAGAACAGTAGTCCGTTCATTCCATCTACTCTGATGGTCAGGCATCTGCTTGGCAGATGTGGTCTAGCGTATATGGATTTGTCCGAACGCAGTGACGCCTCCTTGAGCTACAGAACCTGAAACTGAAACTGATGGATAACCAACAACAGAAGTCCATACACCCCATCCATTCTGACACAGAACCATCAACAGAAATCCGTG
The DNA here is from genome assembly GCF_041734735.1 of Babylonia areolata. Classification (NCBI taxonomy): domain Eukaryota; kingdom Metazoa; phylum Mollusca; class Gastropoda; order Neogastropoda; family Buccinidae; genus Babylonia; species Babylonia areolata. The sequence goes on along the minus strand of NC_134882.1, from coordinate 50,144,847 downwards.
TGTTCAATCTACTCTATGTATAACAAACAACAGAAGTCATTGTATTCCATCTATTCTGACATGGCATCCAACAGATGTCCATGTATTCAGGGGTGAAGCGTGCAATAGCACACCATCTGCACTTCGTGAAACCAGCAAACAGGTCTTTGTATTTTGACTCAAATTAGCGACAGACTCGGACCTATTCTCACGTCAAATCAACAACAGAAAGCTAAGTCCAACTGATGACAATTCTAACCCGAAGAAAACCCATAATCTGAAATACTTATGTGTATAATCAAAATCAGACTGAATATCACCATTAGACGATTTTCTTCGGATTAAATGCACTTGCACGTGTGTGTGTGTGTGTGTGTGTGTGTGTGTGTGTGTGTGTGTGTGTGTGTGTGTGTGTGTGTGTGTGAGCGAGAGAGAGAGAGAGAGAGGGGGGAGGGAGAGAGAGAATCAGAGAATCAGGAAGTAGAACCTGGCAACTTCAAAGACTCGATGATACAGATTATATGCGTTGCCTAATCTTCCAGTCTATCCTTTAGCAACGATAGCAACTATAATAACAACAACACAACAACAATAATGTTGCTAAATACTTACTACCAACACTACTTCTACTTGAGAAGAGAGAACGAGATAGAGAGAGAGAGAGAGTAAGACGAAGCAGAACCTATCTGTCCGTGAAAACTGTCAGTTTATGTGGAACTACTAGCAATGTTTTATCTTTGTACACATAGCTCAGCGACACAGACATATATATCTACGGCCGGTCCCGCTTCATCACAAACATTGTACCACAGCGAACTTAACACATCACTCACGGACACTATTTCTCATCCATGAATATCAGGTCGGTCTCACATTCGTGCTAACAGTCTCCCCATGACTACATATTCCCCCTCAAGTCAGCCATCATACAGACTTCGTTGCCGTGGTGGTGGAGGTGGAGGTGGAGGTGGTGGTGAGGAATAGGGGTGCGGTAGTACCGGTGTAGCAGTTTATCTATATCCCCGTTCTTTTTGTTTTTTTCTTTTTACCCTGGGATCAAATCTGGTTAGCTTATTTCAACCCCCTGTTTTATGCGGAATAGCCTGGAATGACTCCTAAAGGTAAGTTCAACAAGTCAGAACTAACAACCCTTCCAGTTGGACCCCCCCTCCCCAACACACACACACTTCCTTAATGGACATGGAGATCATTTTGATGCCCAGGGGTAAATCTACACAGGATAAAATCAGTGCAGCTAATTAATGTAAACTGTATCACATTTGCTTCCGGACAATCCTAATGGAGGGGGGGGGGGGGGTGTAGAGTAACGGCTTGCCCAGAATTGCCCCTCTTTCCTTTTTCGTTTAGAAATGGTTTATTTTAACTCACTCAGTACGGCCAGTCCTCTCTTCTCCTCTACACAGACCCCTCGGATGTCCAGTGGGTGTCTGAATGACCCAACCTTTAGTTTCCGTCGTCAGAATTGTGGTATTCTTTGTCACCATTCACCTCTTCAGTATAAGAGCCCTCCGCTTGCAATATTTTGATGATGGTAATTGGGGTGAAACGCTGTTAGCGTCGTCTATGTCGCCGTTCGTATGGAGAGAGTTAAACCCGGGGAATGTGGCGGGAGAAGAGGGGAAAGCGCAGGATGACCCCGGGTGAAATTCGTAGGGGGGTGGGGAGGGGTAGTTTGAAGTGTGTAGATTTCGTGGTGATGGGTAGTGGTGGAGGTAGTGGTGGAAGGGGGTGGGATGTGCAGTGATGATGAAGAGACGGTGGACTGGGAATAGTAGGTTTAGTGGTGTGATATGATATTGATATTTATATAGCACCTATCCTCGGTTGGAGACGAAGCTCTAAGCGCTTTACAAACTTTTAGTGAACAAGTGGGAGAGATTGTGGGTTTGAGGGTGGTGATGGTGTGTGAGTGTGTATTTGTGTGTGTGTGTGTGTGTGTGTGTGTGTGTGTGTGTGTGTGTGTGTGTGTGTGTGTGTGTGTGTGTTAGTGTGTGTGTGTGTGCGCGCGCGCGAGCGTGCGTGCCTGCGTTTGTGTGTGTATGTGTAAGTATGTGTGTGTGTGTATGTGTAAGTATGTGTGTGTGTGTGTGTGTGTGTGTGTGTGTGTGTGTGTGTGTATGAAGTGTGTGTGTGTGTGTGTGTGTGTGTGTGTGTGTGTGTGTGTGTGTGTGTGTGTGTGTGTATGAAGTGTGTGTGTGTGTGTGTGTGTGTGTGTGTGTGTGTGTGTGTGTGTGTGTGTGAGTCATGAAGCATAACCTAGCAACTTCGCGTGATGCTGTGTTGTTTCGTCGCACTCGCAGCTCAGCGATACAGACACAGACATACAGCCGGGCCCACTTCATCATTGCAATTGTACCACTGTAAACTCAACACATCACTCACGAACACCATTTCTCACTATGTCAGGTCTGTCTCCCATCCGTGCCTACAGTCCCCCCCGATGACTATGATTTCTCCAGTCTTATGTGCATGCATATACATTCGTATACCCATCAGAGCGGATTTCTACAGAATTTTGCCAAACAACAACACTTGCGCTGCCATGAACTTCTTTTTTCATTGCGCAAAGTATGTGTTGCACACGGGACATCAGTTTACCGTCTCATCCGAACGACTAGACGATCAGTTTGCTTTTCCAGTCCATTTTGGGAGAAAGGAGGAGGGCGGGATTCGAACCCCAAAACTCACGGAATCTCTGTGCTGGCAGATGAGCGTCATAATTATTCTGTCACCTTCCTCCTTACACCTACCCCTACACAATTCAAACACCCCACTGTCGGCAGCCGTTCTTTCTCTGACCCTGGACCTTGCTTTTGGAATGTACTTCCTCTTTCGCTTCGTCAGGTCTCCGCACTCAGCTCTTTTAGATCTGGCCTTAAAGCCCATCTCTTTCCATGATAGCCTCCCCATCCCTCCCTTGCCTCTTCTTTGTCTTCAGTTTCTCATGTTTAGGGTTGTGCATACATGTGAATGGTGCGAAAGCGCTTTGATTTGCCTCTGCACAAGATTCGGCGCTACACAAATACTATTTATTATCATCATCATTACAACAATAATCATTATCATCATCATCATCATCATTATTATTATTATTATCATTAGTAGTAGTAGTATTGTTATCTTTATCATTATCATATCATTAATCTCCCACACACACCCAAGCGCCCCTCCACTCACCTCTTGGACATATAGATGTTGCCGTTGGCCATGATGCGGACAAACTGGTTGGGCACGGTGATGTTGTGCAGCTTGGAGCGGCGGCCGTTGAGGAAGTAGGTGGGCGGCTTCCAGATGTGGTGCATGAAGCGGTTGCTGAGCGTGAACTCCGTCACGTTGGTCATGTTGAACTGCAGCCGGTCGTCCCGCCACCGCTGCCGGAAGTACACCTGCATGGAGTATGACTGCAACACAGGAGGACATGTCGAGTCATGGCAAGTCAGGTCATGACAGGTCAAGTCAGACCGATCTTTACTGCGGGTAAAAAATAGTACGCGCTTGCCTGGATTAGGACGGCAACACAATAGGACCAAGTCAAGTCAACCCAATCTGTATTGAGAGTAAAAAAAGAGTAAGCGCTCGCAAGAAGCAGGACTGCAACACAGTATGACAAGTGAAGTCAATGTATGTCACTCAAAATGCCCGTCAGCAAATATAAAAAAACAACAACGAATAAATGACCCACCATTCCCGGATCATCAGTTATCATGTAAAAAGAAAACCATTCAGCTTATATATTATTGGTGTGTGTCCATCGAGATCGATGATGACCATCGTTGTCATCCAGCTGGGGGATGGGGGAAGGGTGGTGGTGGGGTGGGGGGGAGGATGCAAATGAATCTATCTGTGAATGCGCAGATGGCTGAATAGTCCAATCTGCGCACGAAATGTTCGCTGACAGTTTGGGCAGACAAAGACAGGCATACCATTGTCAGGGAGCTTGTTTGCCCGTGACTTTCTGGCCTGCCTCTTCTGAACAGCTGCAGCAGTCCTGTACATTTTAAGATAAAGTGAAACATCTGTGTGTGTGTGTGTGTGTGTGTGTGTGTGTGTGCGTGTGTGCGCGTATGTGTGTGTGCGTGTCTGTGTCATGACAGGTCAAATCAAACCAATTTTCATTGAGAGTAAAAGAGAAAGCACTTGCGTTGAGGGTTAAAGTGTAAACACCTGCATGGAGCAAGGCTGCAACACAGTAGGGCAAATCAAGTAAAATGATCTATATTGAGGATAAACGAGAAAGCACTTGCATTGACGGCAACAAAAAGCACACGTGAAGTAAAAGCGATTTTTGATAATGGTAAAAGAGGAAGCGCTTGCATAAGGGAGAACTGCAACATAATACGACAAGTCAAGTCATGACAAATGAAGTCATAACAAGCTAGGTCAAACAAATCTTTACTGGGGGTAAAAAAAATAGTATGTTCATGCACGGATTAGGGCGGCAACAAAATAGGACAAGTCAGGTTATGAGAAGCGAAGTCAAATCAATCTTTATTGAAGGTAAACGGCAGCATGGGGAAGGACAGCAAAAAGAAGACATCTCAAGTCATGACAAATCAAGTCAACTCAATTCTTATTCAGTCTAATATCATCATCTTAGATGAACAGACAATAAATAAATAAACGAACAAACTCAGTTCTTACTGATAGCAACAGAGTAAGCACTTGCATGGAGAAAAACTGCAACAAGAAGATACCTCAAGTCATGACAAGTAACCCGACTTTTACTGGGGGGAAAGTAGTAAGTGCTTGCATGGAACAGAACGGCAAGAACTTCGAAGACAAGTCAAATCATGACAAGTGAAGTCAATCCGATCTTTGTAAAGGGTAAAAGAAAAAGGACCTGCATCGACGGCAACAAGAAACACGTGAAGTCAAACCGATATCCGTTGAAGACAAAAACGTAAACGCTTGCATGGAGTAGAACAGCAACAGGAAGACAAGTTAAATCATGGCAAGGGTAAAACAGTAAACTCCTGCATTGAGTAGAACTGCAACAGGAAGACAAGTCAAATCATAGCAAGGGTAAAACAGTAAACTCCTGCATTGAGTAGAACTGCAACAGGAAGACACGTCAAATCATGGCAAGGGTAAAACAGTTAACTCCTGCATTGAGTAGAACTGCAACAGAACAGGAAAAGTTGCGCCATGACAAGTCAAGTCAACCCGATCATTATTTTTGTAAAAGAGAAAGTGCCTGCACTGAGTAGGACTGCAACAAAATAGGACAAGTGGAGTCATGGCAAGTCAAGTCAACCAGAGGTGTGTTGCACGAGCGAACTTAACAGCGGTAAGCGTCCTTGACTCCACGGTAATTCTTAGGAACATTCTTAACTCTAAGCAAACTTAGCACTGCAAAGAGCGCTATTTTCAGTGGTGTAACACGATTACTGACAGTCTGCATGCTCTGAAGCCTTCACGAAACTGAAACTGTTGAGGGTAAAAGAGTAAGCATATATAGCTTTTTCTGCATCCGACCCCCAACACAAGCAGCAGCAGAAGAAGAAAGTATGGAAAAAAAAAGAAAAGAAAGAAAGGCATATAATGTACCGATCATTATAAGAAACATACTTAGACATTTTACGGAGAAGAAAAAAAATATCTACACATACAAATATCAAATATGGACACATACATGATTTATGCAAAACTGTAATGCACGAAAGCAGCATCGTTACATCAGTAAGATGCATATTCAGGGTAAAAGAGAAAGAAAGAAAAAAGAAAGAGAGAGAGAGAGAAAGAGGGGGGCCACGGTGGAGGAGGGGGCGCGTGGTGGAGGAGGGGGCGCGTGGGGGAGGGGGGGGGGCTTAAGGCTGAAACAGAAGCAGGCGACAAGAGAGAGGGTGGAAATCGGAAGAACAGACAGTAACAGGTCTACAGATTAATGTGTAGGAAGACAAGAGTATCAGACAAAAACGTTTCTTTCAGATAAACCCGTGCGGGTAGGGCGCGCATGAAAATGTTACATTTTCTATACAAATTTCATGGCATGTAACTGACACAAAATATCAAAAAACACACAACTGACACTGTGCACACAGTCTGTTACAATGGCCATTCAAACTGGCCGGTACATAGAAACATTTTGAAACCAAAACAAAACAACAAAACAACAAAAACCCAAGCATTTAGCAAGCAACATATAAACGATAGAGGTTTAGACATAACAAAAGGGGTGGGTGGTAAGGGGGTCAGGAGGTAAAGGGGGTCAGGGGGTCAGAGGGTCATCAGGGTCAGGGAACAGGGGCGCGTGAGGATATTTTGGAGAGAAAGGTCGTTCAGTCGGTTCTGGCCACTTGGCTGGTCTGCCCGGAAATCTGATTTCCTTTCTGATTTCGTTTTCTTTCCCCGCTCTCCCCCCCATCTACCCCCCCGCCCCCATCACCCCTCCCCCCCTCACACACACACACACTCACCCTCCCCTACCCTCTTTCTCCAGTGTTAATACACAGACACCACACACACACACACACACACACACACACAGTGGCACACACACTCAAAAACCACCACCACCACCACCAACAACACACCCACACACGCACGACCGCACACACACACACACAGACACGCAGGCACACACACAGACACACACAGACGCAAACACACACACACACACACACACACACACACACACACACACACGCAGTCGCACGCACACATACGCGCGCACGCACAACCACTCAGTAAAGATTAATCATAAGTGAGGCCTTAAAATCGGCTGCAGTCCCAGCCAGAACACACAAAAAGCCCAAAGGTCAAACTATATTCCCTAAGGAAAGCCGAACATACAGTAGTAATATGGATTTTAAAAAAAAAAGATGGAAAATGTCCTATGCGGCCACCGGTGCAGTGAATTAATGCCCAATGCAATGTCAGTTTTGTCTGCACCAACAAAAGGGAGAGAGGGAGGGGGAGGGAGAGAGGCAGGAGACAGAGAGGAGGAAGAGAGTTAGGGAGGAAGGGGGGGAGGAGAAAAATAAAGGCAGAGAGAGAGAGAGAGAGAGAGAGAGAGAGAGAGAGAGAGAATGAGAGACAGAGACAGAGAGAGGGAGTCTGAAAGTAAGAGCCAGAGATCTGGACACAAGAGCAGACAGGAGACTAAAGTTGGCACAAAACGGTGTCCTGCCGCTGGAACATAAGGAGGATGGGAATTGTGGACATAATGCGTGTTGTGTTGTTGTGTTTTGATGTTGTGGTCTCTCTCTCTCTCTCTCTCTCTGTGTGTGTGTGTGTGTGTGTGTGTGTGTGTGTGTGTGTGTGTGTGTGTGTGTGTAAGCAATAGAAGACAGGAGCTGCATCTAAGCAAGATGAACAAAAAGCAAACGTGAGTGTATGTGCATGCATCCATATGTTCGTGTGAATGTGTGTGTGTGTGTGTGTGTGTGTGTGTGTGTGTGTGTGTGTGTGTGTCTGTGTGTGTGTGTGTGTGTGTCTCTGTGTGTGTGTGTGTGTGTGTGTGTGTGTGTGTGTGTGTGTGTGTGTGTGTGTGTGTGTGTGTGTGTGTGTGTGTGTGTTCGATCTTTAGTTTGGCGTCTTTTCACTATCAGTGATATTCGACGATTAAAAATAAAATAGAATAAAATAAAATAAAAAGGGAGGGAGGGGGGGGGGGGACGGGAAGAGTGTAGAAAACTAGAAAACTACCAAAAATACATAACTAACATGGAATTATATTTAACAGTAACCATTCAATAATAATAATGCTAATAATGTGTGTGTGTGTGTGTGTGTGTGTGTGTGTGTGTGTGTGTGTGTGTGTGTGTGTGTGTGTCAGGCATTAGAAGCACGAGAATCAAGGAAGTTGTCACACTGCAATACGTGTACTCGTGTGCTTGTGTATGTACGTGCGTGTATGTGGGTATATGTTTGTGTGTGTGTGTGTGTATGCATGCACGCGTCAGTGAGTGCGTGCATATGTGTTCGTGCGTTCGTGCACGCATGCATTGTTGTGCGTGTGTGCACGCGAGAGAGAGAGAGAGAGAGAGCGTGTGCTCACGTGGGTGTCGAGGGAGAAAGGCGAAAAGGACACCCGCCCGCCCCCTCTGTGGGATCACGAAGTCCGATCCGGTTGTCAGTCAACAATGACCCCAGTGACCCCCCGGGGGTTGGCGATGCACGTGAGGACGGCGGGCCAACCAGGCCTGGCCGTCCTCTTGATTGGCACATTCATGCAGGCTGCCAATTTCCTCCTTTCTGCCCCGTCACCAGTCTGTCGTATTACAGTCAGCCGGGGCAATAACCACCTCTGTGTGTTGGCACCCACAAGGGGTGGGGGTGGGGGTGGGGGTAGGGGGGGAGAGACAGAGACCATGGAAGGAGGAGATGGGGTGCGAGGTGTGTGGGGGAGAGGGGATATCAATTCTCTGACCCCCAACCTCCGAAAATTAGTGTGCAGAACCCTTGGCTTAAAATAAACTGTCAGCATGCGAAAGGTTTATGAGCTTGCAGTCCAACTTTCTCTCTCTCTTCTCTAAGTTTTATGTTTGTCAGTCAGTCTATGCATACGTCTGTCTCATTTGTCTGCTTTGTTCGTCTGTTCATCCATCCGTATATCTCGGTCTCTCCCCTCCCTGTTTGTATTTATTGTGTTTGCGTGCGCGTGTGGAATGTTGGAAGCACGAAAATCATGAAGCAGTCGTCGGGCGATTTGAGCAATACTCATCTCCCTCTCTCTCTCTCGTAATGGATGTAGATCAGCAATGACAGATAACTGGAAGCATTAAATCTCAATCCTTGACTAATAAACGTTTTGAGTCTGGAGGGAGTGGGGGTGAGGGGGGGGGGCGGGGCGTGAGGGGGTGAGGGGTGACTCGGAGGAACGTGCCTTACTCAAGGACACAACACCGTGCCTAAACGGGGCCTCGAACTCAGATCACTGGCGAACACTGTATCAGAGGTACAACGCCTGACTGATTCTGCTACGGCGTCTACTTTTTATGTTCCCATTTGTGAATCACGACTCTAGCAGCGGTCGTTCTTACTTCCTCCACTTGGATCTCACCGATTCCAAACTCCTTTTCAAAACCACTTTGCTTATCAAACGTTAATACCCATTTCCTGGGAGCTCCCAGTACTAAAGACGACAAAGTAAAGTGCGCACACGTAAAACTGTACCAATAAGCGCGGCGTCGCATTCGCTCAGCTTATACAGAAGCATTGTGCGGGAAATGAGAACTTTACCAGCTAAGACTCCAAGCGGACCATCAGCAGCCAGCGATATGCGCGGCACAAAGCGTGGAGCTGCTATGTGAGCCATATACCATCACATCAATGTCCGCACCCACAAGCAATAAGTTCGGCAAAAAGCACATTTCTTCCCCTCCACTCTCCTCTATGTGATTGACGGAGTGAACGCCCACGCCGTGTGAACACTACTCATTCCGTCTTGGGAGGGGCGGGGGTGCGGGGAGGGGTGGGGGTGTGTGTGTGTGTGTGTGAATGTGGATATTGCCATGAGTTCCACCCTGTGAGAGCGTGGCCTCATCAGAACTGCCGGTAGAGTGCGCGAGCCAGCCATCAGAGTCCAATCAAACGGGTCCGTCTTGTTTTTTGCAGCCCCCAGTCAAAGTGTGCTCCAGCGGGTTTGGTCAGCAGCCACCATCAGTGCGTCGCTCCATGCCTCGTTCACCATCTCAATGCCCTTGTCAGTCATATCTGCTCATCCGAAATTTGTAAAATGTTTATTCAATACTTTGGTAACATTCATATATTCTTCCCGTCTGTGTGATTCAGTTCATTTACTCAAAGAGGCGTCACTGCGTTCGGACAAATCCGTATCGACAGAGTGAACGTCCACGACTTGTGAATACAACTAATTCCGTCTTGATGGGAAAACAACATGTGGACATTGCCAATAATTATTTTCGAGTCAGTGTCAACACACTAACTTTTCACAGTTTGTGCTTATACGTACATGATGCAATGAAACGTATCACAAAATGATAAATTTTGAAGATGTACATGTTTGATGATGTTGAATGTAACGCAATGTAAGAACTTCAAAATAAATGATACAATCCTCCATTGCACAGGTTCAGTTCTTTAGGGGGAGGGGAAGGGATGAAGGAAACAGGTCAGGCACTCTCTCTCTGTGTGTGTGTGTGTGTGTGTGTGTGTGTGTGTGTGTGTGTGTGTGTGTGTCAGAAGCACGACAATTACTTTTCTATCAATAATCATACGTCTCTCTATATCTATCTCTGTACGGGTGCGCCCGATTGCGTACGTGCGTGCGTGCTTGCATGCATGTGTGTGTGTGTGTGTGTGTGTGTGTGTGTGTGTGTGTGTGTGTGTGTGTGTGTGTGTGTGTGTGTGTGTGTGTGTGTGTGTGCGTGCGTGTATGTGTATGTGTGTGTTGCGCGCGTGTTCTTTTCTCTTCACTTCGTCACAATACAAAAAGAAAGAAAGAAAGAAGAAGAAGAAGAAGAAAGAACTCTGTCAAAGCGATGACAGCGTGCCAGCCGAAGAGCAGAGTGCACTGTTTTCTGTGTCAGTGACCACACGGCAATATCATTATCATCAGGGGAGGGCATCAGCGTTCTCTGCACGGCCACGAGTCTGATGACGTGCGACGGTGCAGAAGACTCTTGAGTTGTCTCCCTTCCCTCCGTCCCTCCCCTACACACAGACAGACAGTACAGCATTACTTTAACCCTACGACTGCTGAGTCTTGGCGAAAAGTGATCGGCGTGGTGTGGTAGACTCTAAGGGCAGTTATGACTGTGACTATTATTGTTTGCATGGGGTAACCGGTTATGGAGATTTTCACGTGTGATTGTGATATTCGTGTAAAATGTTTCTTTTCCGGTATAGTTTACTCGCGTGATGTGCCTTGAGCATTATTTTATTTCAATGAAAGCCGCAATGGAAATGTAATATTGATATTACTATGATGATGATGGTATGGTATGGGTACTTATATAGCGCCTATCTTGGGCCAGAGACAAAGCTCTAAGCGCTTTCCAAACACGGAGTCATTTGTACAACAGGCTGCCCACCTGGGTAGACCTGAATGACAGCTGCCTCTGGTTCCTCATCATTCATTTCCTATGGCAGCGCACGCGCGCATACACACACATACATATGTAACATTTTACATTTTACGTGTATGACCGTTTAGTTTATTTCCCCCATCCATGTAGGCAGCCATCTCCTCTCTCTCTCTCTCTCTCTCTCTCTCTCTCTCTCTCTCTATATATATATATATATATATATATATATATATATACTGGCTGAAAGAGAGAAAGCGCGAGAGAGAAACAGAGAAAGAGAGAAAAGAGAGAGACAGAGAGAATGAGAGAGGGAGAGTGTCAGAGACACAAAGAGAGAGTCACAGAGAGAGAGAGGGAGAGAGAGAGAGAGAGAGAGAGAGAGAGAGAGAGCGAGAGAGAGAGAGAGAGAGAGAGAGAGGGAGAGAGAGGGAGAAAGATTTATTGCATATGACCTGTTTCATTTTCATGACGGTCAGTTAATATCTCCCTTCAGAGGATGATAAAATATCCTGTGGGAAGACACTTCACATGGGCGAGTATATCTATACACGCGCCGCTTGCTACCGCGCGAGCGTAGGTGTGTGTGTGTGTGTGTGTGTGTGTGCGTGTGTGTGTGTGTGTGTGTGCGTGCGTGCGCAAGGGTGTGTGTATGTGTGTGAGTGTCCGTGAGCTTATGTGCATGTAAACGTTTGCGTGTGTGCATTTATAAGTGTGTGTATGTATGTGTGTGTGTGTGTGTGTGTGTGCGTGTGTGTGTGCGCGCGCGTCTGTTCGTCTGTTTGTACAGGTGTGTGTTTTTGTGTTTGTGTGTGCTTGTGTTCGTGTGTGTGTGAGCGCGTGCATGTGTATGTGTATGTGTGTGAGTGACTGTGTGTGTGGATCTGTGTGTGTGTGTGTGTGTGTGTGTGTGTGTGTGTGTGCGCGCGCGCATGCGCACGTTTGTGTATGTATGTGTGTGTTTGTGTGTATGCTTGTGTGCTTGTGCGTGCGTGTGTGTGTTACTGTGTGTGTGGTTTTCTTTGAAAACAGAAGCGCGCTGGAGCGCGATAGATAAAAGCTTTTAAAATAATTAGACTCGAGGGAATTTTGCTGTGTTATTTAATGTTATTTAACTTTTTCTCTTTCGATTCTTATTCCCGGCATTGGTTTTTCAATATAATATAAAAGCTTTCAAAGATATTTTAGCGGAGGAGGCAGCTGATTTTATTATTCCAGTGGATTTCTTTTTCTACCTTATTTCCCTTGAAAGCCTTCTTCAGAACATCTGCCGTCACAACGAAGTTTCTGTCCAAGCGATTATGTTCACAATATCAAAAAAGTATTGTTCTGCTTTTTAATCTCCGTCTCATGGTTCTGAAACTTTCCTTTCAATATATTATTGATATTAATTTTGATTATTACAACGATGGTTAGGGTGTGCTTCTGTCAATCATGAAGATGATGAGAACGGCGGTGATGATGACGATGATGATGACGACGATGATGATTGGAATACAGACTCGAGTCGTTGTCTCTGTCTTCTTACCATACGCGCGCATTTCTGTCTGCCTGCCTGCCAATCTATCTATCTATCTACCTAGCGCGCGCACGTGTGTGTGTGTGTGTGTGTGTGTGTGTGTGTGTGTGTGTGTGTGTGTGTGTGTGTGTTGGTTATGCTTCAGCATGTCTATTAATCTATCAGCGCAAATCAGCTAAATCTAAAAAAAATAGTTATATATCTTGTTTCCTAAAATATTTTTGTCTCTTTATAACAGTATGCATCCCAACCCAGGTAACTATCTATCTATCTAGCTAGCTTGCTAATCGATCTATCTATCACTGTGTATCCATCTTTCTATTTATCCAGTTTAAGTTTCCGTTTGAAGGACATGCGTGAGGCGAGAAATGCTGAATATATCCACGCCACATCTGCTAGAATAAATATAAGTACATGGCAGTTCATCGCATAGCTCACCGCGAGGACCAGGCTGTGAGAACATGTCACAGGTAGAGGAGAAAGGGAAATCGGAGAGAAAGATTTGATAAAAAAAAAAAAAACCAGATGACAATGATGATGATGATGATGTGATGAACTTAGAAATATACTAAAACATAAATAAAAGTAATATAAATATGAATAAACATTAAACTACAGCGATGGGAGAGACACGTAGAAGAATAAAGAGGGGGGAGGGGGAGAAAGAAAACTGACCACGCTCAGTGAACACGTGCA